>NC_069499.1:323016167-323256167 GCF_027579735.1 Bombina bombina | reverse complement strand
AGGTGGAAAAAGTTCTGAAATGATTTATCTTTGTCTCATTTTTTTACATCACAGAAACCTGACATTTTAACAGGGGTGTGCAGACGTTTTATATCCATATATATATATATATATATAAATAGGTATAGATATATATTGTACCAAAATACCATAGAAAGATGAATATATAAATAGAACATATTCTTCCCTGTGAAGAACATTAGAATGTGAAATATTCATTTTGGATTACCGCACTTGAAAATATGCAATTGGGTTTGCGTGCGAGCAAGTTTTTTTTTTTTGCTCCATTGAATGTTATGTGAGAATATGATAACACTATATTATAACGTTTGCATATCGGGTAAGCCCACGAACGAAAACTTTTTACTTTCAACTTGTAATACGAGCTTTACCCGACACGTGCAGAAACCTGCTCCACTTGTAATCTGGCCTAAATAGGTCCCGGAGACAAAACTGGTAAGGACTTATGTTGGCCAAAGATCTCAGTAATGACTGCTCTTCCTAACGCAGTTTTTACAGAAGATATTTCTATACTAAATTTTAGAACAAACTGTTTTATGTGTAGGCAATTACAAATATCATCATTGTGTCATATAAAACACCTAAATACGATAACCACAAAAAAAAAAAAAAAAAAAAAAAAAAAAAAACATCTTTTTCAAATGTAAAAGTCCCAGAAACTACTTAATTGGTTTAAAATAATCTGGCTTTAAAATGACTGCCAAATCCAAAGCTACCAAATGTCACCCTGTTTTATGAATCCTATTTAAAATTAAAAGTTTTTTTTTTTTAAATTACCTTATAAACTTTTGCTGCAACATCCTTCTCAACTAAAAGCAATCTATGGCCCAGATTACGAGTTTTGCGTTAGAGGCTATGCGGTGCTAACGAGTAGTTTTCACTCAACGCTCACTTACATACAGAGCTGGTATTACGAGTTTTTACAAACAAAAAGTGAGCGTTGAGCAAAATTGTGCTCATTACCACACTCCAATACCAGCGCTGCTTAAGTCAGCGGTGAGCTGGTGTAACGTGCTCGTGCACAATTTCCCCATAGTAATCAATGGGGAGAGCCGGCTGAAAAAAGTCTAACACTTGCAAAAAAGCAGTGTAAAACTCCTTAACGCTGTTCCATTGATTCCCATGGGGAAATAAAATTTATGTTTTCACCTAACACCCTAACATGAACCCCGAGTCTAAACACCCCTATTCTTACACTTATTAACCCCTAATCTGATGCCCCCGACATCGCCAATACCTAAATTATAATTATTAACCCCAATCTGCCGCTCCGGACACCGCAGCCACCTACATTATACTTATGAACCCCTAATCTGCCGCCCCCAACATCACCGAAACCTACATTATATTTCTTAACCCCTACTCTGCCGCCCTCAATGTCGCCGCCACCTACCTACACTCATTAACCCCTAATCTGCCGCCCCCAACTTCGCCGGCACTATAATAAACATATTAACCCCTAAACCGCCGCACTCCTGCCTCGCAAACATTAGTTAAATATTATTAACCCCTAATCTGCCAGCCCTAACATCACTGCCACCTACCTACATTTATTAACCCCTAATCTGCCGCCCCCAACGTCGCCGCCACTATATTAAAATTATTAACCCCTAAACCTAAGTCTAACCAGAAACCTAACACCCCCTAACTTAAATATAATTTAAATAAATTGAAATAAATATTCCTATCATTAACTAAATTATTCCTATTTAAAACTAAATACCTGTAAAATAAACCCTAAAATAGCTACAATATAACTAATAGTTGCATTGTAGCTATCTTAGGATTTTTTTTTATTTTACAGGCAAGTTTGTATTTATTTTAACTAGGTAGAATAGTTATTAAATAGTTATTAACTATTTAATAACTACTTAGTTAAAATAAAGACAAATTTACCTGTAAAATAAAACCTAACCTAAGTTACACTAACACCTACACTATAATTAAATAAATTAACTAAATTAAATGCAATTACCTAAATTAAATTAAATTAGCTAAAGTACAACCCCCCCCCCCACTAAATTGCAGAAAATAATATACAAATTACAGAAATTTAAACTAATTACACCTAATCTAATAGCCCTATTAAAATAAAAAAAGCCCCCCAAAATAAAAAAAACCCTAGCCTAAACTAAGCTACCAATAGCCCTTAAAAGGGCCTTTTGCTGGTAATTGCCCCAAAGTAATCAGCTCTTTTACATGTAAAAAAAAAATAAAAACAAACCCCCCAACAGTAAAACCCAGCACCCACACAACCAACCCCCCAAATAAAATACTAGCTAAAAAAAACTAAGCTCCCCATTGCCCTGAAAAGGGCATTTGGATGGGCATTGCCCTTAAAAGGGCAGTTAGCTCTTTTGCAAGCCCAAACCCCTACTCTAGAATTCTATCAGCTAATCGGAATCTAAGGGACACCATCTTGGATGACGTCACTTAAAGGAACCTTCATTCTGTTTCAGTCGTCCGAAGAAGAGGATGCTCCATGTCGGATGTCTTGAAGATGGAGCCGCTCCACGCCGGATGAATGAAGATAGAAGATGCCGTCTGGATGAAGACTTCAGCCCGTCTGGAGGACCACTTCTGCCCAGCTTGGATGAAGACTTCTGCCCATCTGGAGGACCACTTTGTCCGGCTTGGATCAAGACGTCTCCCGGTAAGTCGATCTTCAGGGGGTTGATGTTAGGTTTTTTTAAGGGTGTATTGGGTGGGTTTATTTTTTAGATTAGGGGTTTGGGCTTGCAAAAGAGCTAACTGCCCTTTTAAGGGCAATGCCCATCCAAATGCCTTTTTCAGGGCAATGGGGAGCTTAGTTTTTTTTAGCTAGTACTTTATTTGGGGGGTTTCGGTTGTGAGGGTGATGGGTTTTACTGTTGGGGGGTTGTTTGTATTTTTTGTTACAGGTAAAAGAGCTGATTACTTTGGGGCTATGCCCCGCAAAAGACCCTTTTAAGGGCTATTGGTAGTTTAGTTTAGAGTAGGGTTTTTTTATTTTGAGGGGGGGTATTTTAATAGGGCTATTAGATTAGGTGTAATTAGTTTAAATTTCTGTAATTTGTTTATTATTTCCTGTAATTTAGTGGGGGGGGGGTTGTACTTTAGCTAGCTAATTTAATTTAATTTAGGTAATTGTATTTAATTTAGTAAATTTATTTAATTATAGTGTAGTGTTAGGTGTTAGTGAAACTTAGGTTAGGTTTTATTTTACAGGTAAATTTGTCTTTATTTTAACTAGGTAGTTATTAAATAGTTAATAACTATTTAATAACTATTCTACCTAGTTAAAATAAATACAAACTTGCCTGTAAAATAAAAAAAAATCCTAAGATAGCTACAATGTAACTATTAGTTATATTGTAGCTATCTTAGGGTTTATTTTACAGGTAAGTATTTAGTTTTAAATAGGAATAATTTAGTTAATGATAGGAATATTTATTTCAATTTATTTAAATTATATTTAAGTTAGGGGGTGTTAGGTTTCTGGTTAGTCTTAGGTTTAGGGGTTAATAACTTTAATATAGTGGCGGCGACGTTGGGGGTGGCAGATTAGGGGTTAATAAATGTAGGTAGGTGGCGGCGATGTTAGGGCCGGCAGATTAGGTTTTAATAATATTTTAGGGCCGGCAGATTAGGTTTTAATAATAATTAATTAATGTTTGCGAGGCGGGAGTGCGGTGGTTTAGGGGTTAATATGTTTATTATAGTGGCGGCGACGTTGGGGGCGGCAGATTAGGGGTTAATAAGTGTAGGTAGGTGGCGGCGACATTGGGGGCGGTAGAGTAGGGGTTAATAAATATAATGTAGGTGTTGGCGATGTTGGGGGCAGCAGATTAGGGGTTAATAGGTAGTTTATGGGTGTTAGTGTACTTTTTAGCACTTTAGTTATGAGTTTTTGCTATGGCGCTGTACCATAAAACTCATAACTACTGACTTTTAAATGCGTTAGGACTCTTGACAGGGTAGGGTGTACCGCTCACTTTTTGGCCTCCCAGGACAGACTCGTAATACCGGCGCTATAGAAGTCCCATAGAAAAAAGACTTTACAAAGTTTATGTAAGTCTTTTTGCGGTAAGGCCAAAGAAGTGTGCGGTCACCCTAAACCTTCAAGACTCGTAATAGCAGCGGGTGTAAAAAAGCAGCATTAGGACCTCTTAACACTGCTTTTTTTAGCCTAATGCACAACTCGTAATCTAGCCGTATATTTATTCTCACAATTTTTAATTGTTTTATTTACCACTTTTTATTGTGCTTCATATGGATAATGACTGCAATTTATGAAACTGTTTCAGTGCAGGTTTACTTATAAAAACCTGCAACCAAAACTTAAAGGGACACTGAACCCAATATTTTTTTCGTGATTCAGATAGAGCATGCAATTTTAAGCAACTTTCTAATTTACTCCTATTATCAAGTGTTCTTCGTTCTCTTGCTATCTTTATTTAAAAAATAAGGTATCTAAGCTTTTTTCTTGGTTCAGAACTCTGGAGAGCACTTTTTTAATGGTGGATGAATTTATCCACTAATCAGCAAGGACAACCCAGGTTGTTCACCAAAAATGGTCCGGCATCTAAACTTACATTCTTGCATTTCAAATATAGATACCAAGAGAATAATGAAAATTTGATAATAGGTATAATCTAGAAAGTTGCTTAAAATGGCATGCTCTATCTGAATCACGAAAGAAAAAATGTGGGTTCAGTGTCACTTTATGAAGTACTAGTTTTATGAACGCTCCTTCTTAACCTGTATGCAACCTCAGAGGCTGTTGGTGTAAAAACAAACAAACAACTAATTAGCTCAGATTGCCTGGCAAGTACTGCTTTATCACCATTGGTTGCACAAGATCATGGGGTACATCTACACAAGTGTTTGCTCATACAATGTTAATTTCATCAGCCTATGCTGTGTAATAAATATTGCAGACTGCTTGGGAACCTTGTCCTTATGAACCTTAATAAATAAAGGCCACATTATCTAGTGACAGCTATAAAGTAATGCCTCATTTTGTATTTGTAAAATGTAAGATTTATTTATTTATTGCATAGGGTTTACTGTGATTAAAATAACTCTGGGAGACAAATTAAAATGCAAAAACTCAATCTTAATCATACAATGTACTGAACCTCTGGGAAGGAAGATTAAATGTACATTGTAGTTTTTTTTTTACTGCTAGAACAGTTATGACTGTCAAGGTCTTGTAATAGTTATCTCAATAGAACTTTCCCAACATCATTTATACTGGCACTTCTTGTGAAGATAAAATATAACACAGTTGTGCCTTCCTTTTCTTTTAATTTTGTGATAGTACTTCTGGAAGATATCTGATAACAGGCACGTGCTCCGCAGTGAGAGAAAGGCTGTGTATCTTGACAGCTCGCTGCAAGAGGCTAGCTGCCCTTTGCAAGACAAGTCAACTATTTAATACTTTACAGATTTTTTTTTTTTTTTTTTACAGTACCTGAAAATACTCCAGCAGGGAGAACAGGAATGAAATCAACTCACATTTAGATGATACAGGATATACAGTCAAATGGCAGCTTCACACTTAGAAATCAGTCAACAAACTTAACCTAATATAAATGGGTTAAACTGTTTAAGTTATTTATAGCTTTTTGTAATGCAGCTGTTTAATGCACTTTTTGTTTGTTTTTTCTGTTGTAGTTTTTAAATATGTTATGCAAATATGTCCATTTCAGCATATATTACACTAACACCAATAATACCTCAAATATATGTCAAATTTGACAGATGTTTATTTTTGATAATGTGTGTATTTATAGACACTGGTCCTGAAATGAAATACATTATCCAATTGAGTAATTATTTACTAAAACATATGATACTATTCTGTCCAAAGTGTTAGGAATATATCTACACATGTTTATGTGCATTTTAATATGTACTTACTTTAATATGAACACATTTTCTTTTATAAAATGTCAACAGTGGAATTCTATTGTTAATCTTTTATGTCATTCCCCCTCCCCCTTCATTTTCTCATTAGGAAGATGTAAATTAATGACACAGGAAATAAAAAAAAGTATACCTTATTTACACAGCACCAGTATACTTTTCCAAAACATTTAGAAGTGCCTTGATAAAAGGTTTCTGTAGGTCAGTACCTGCGCCATGTGCCAAGCCCAGGAGTTTACAAGGGTGCTGCTGATTGTTAGGTACACTCCAACACAATAGAGAAAGTGTATCTACCATTCAGCAGCCAGGTAAACTCAACAAGTTATGCTAAAGCATCTTTTTTTAATGATTCTTAGAAGCATATCATACACAATAGTACAACCTCTGCATAACCTTTTGATCTTTTATGTCCCTTTAAAGGGACATAGCAGCTCATTTTCTTTTATCATTTTTTTAATTCTTCTTAGCAGCATACCCTACACAGTAGTACAGCCTCAACATAACCTTTTGACTTTTTATGTCCCTTTAAAGAGACATTGCAGCTCATTTTGTATCATGAATACTAACAGCTTTACATTTTAAAATATAAAGTATAATGTGCTCTTTTTGATTAAATAAAGAATGTGTCTAAGTATCATGTTCCTTTAATATTCTAATCTTATATGATGAACTCAATTTGTCACTGGTCACTGTCCTTAATGAACTTTCAGTTTTAAATGTACTGAAAATCTATTAATTTGCCTGATTTTAATGTGTATATTGCACCAGCTGTGTCTTGCTCAACAGCATTGCTTACCTTGAGTTCACCTTTAACCCCCTTGGCAAGGGTTAAATACATAAATAGCAAAAAGCTTTTTTTTAACAATAAAATGATCTAATGGATTAAAGCAGTTTAAAGGGATATTAAATACTAAATACACTTCTTAAGCTTAGTAGTATTGTTTATTCCTCGCCTTCCTCTAATTGTGGGTGCCACCATGTTAAAATCTTGTATTGTTTTGTTTGCACATGTGCAGCAACTCTCCTTCAGATATCTCCTATGAAACTAGGTTCCAATATGGTGGTGCCCATAAGTAGTGGGGTTTTATGAAATGCATTTAGGGCCAGATTACAAGTGGCACACTAATGATAGCGTGAGTCGTGATTAGCAACATCGACTGACCTTGCGGACATTAGTGAGCAATTTTTTATTACAAGTAAATGGTAAATCCCAGGGAAGGGTTAGTGCTGCCAACATTGCTCTATCACAACCGATACTTTCAATGGATATCACAACCATACTAAATAACGCTAATATTACAAGTTTAAAGTAATAGGTTGAAGAGTATATGATCAATGTGTTTGACTAGGCAGGGCTCCAATGTAATATGAAATCAGGCTGAGCCAATTTGGGAGCAGAGAGCATTTATTTTGAGAGCAGATTGATGCACATGATCAAGGTACATCTGCGGATGAGGAAGTATATACCAAGACTTCATACTCCAAGAGGTGGCAAGCACATCCATACACGTATCCTGGGAGATAACTATTGAAAGAAGGTTGCAGGTTCTTGAAAACTTCTTTGGAATTGGGACTGATATTAGGAAGGATATTGGCTTTGATGGGATTGGAAATATTGAGACCTAGATAAGTATGGGTGAAGGCACTCTCAGAGAAATTCAGATTGGAGTAAAAAAAAAAATCTTAACTGAAGTCTTAACTTTATTCAGATTAGAAAAGGTATTAACATATTGATTTAAATCTTTAAGGTAAGAATCTCCAAAAAGCAAACCATAAAGATGAAAAAACAGAAGGAAAAGGGGAAAAAGAGGACCACATACACTAACCAACAAAAAACGGTTCAATAAACTTATTAGCAAACTAAAGGAAAATCAGGAAAAAATAATAAATAATAAAAACTAGTATAAACAATAAATTAGAGATAAAATGAAAAAAATGAAACAAAATATAATGTTAGGAAAAAACTAATACGATAATAAGCCAACAATAAATATATATAACAATTAGAAACTAATATATATTATAGAAGAAAATATTTGCATAACTTATCTCGGAGATGAGCAGCAAAAGAAAGAGGAGGTTTGGCTGTGTATTGGTCAGTTTATTGACACTGTTCTTACTCTAATTGGTCACTTTTTTCCTGGTGTTTTAAACTAGCTCACACCTTAGTTACTTTTTGTTATTCTTTATTTTCTGTTCTGTTTTAATATTATTGTATCTGTTGATGATTTGTTAGTCTTTAAAGTGCTGCATTCTGAGTAGTAAAAGAAAGTATGCAAAATAGTAGTCTCTGGTCTTGTAATACAATCTTGCGAGATTATGGTAAAATCCAATGAAATAACAGTAAGGCAAACCATACAGATGACATTAATAAGAGTAGCTGGAGAATAACTGCTCACAAAGCACTTACTCTGGCAAGAAGATGAAATTGTGAGGTAAAATATCTTCCTTTTTTCCACAGAGAGGTTCATGATGTCATGTGAACTTTTCTAGTCAGCTGTTTGCAGATATGCTGCACCACTTTCAAGTGATTTAGTGGAGATTTTTCTTAGTAAGAAATATATATAATAAACAATTTTATTTGTGAAATATATAAGAAATATATATATAATAAACATTTTTACTTGTTCTATTTATCAAAAATTAACAAGAAAAACAGAGAGAAAATGGAAGATTAAAATATAATAATATAGAGGCTGTATAAAGACAATGTAATGTGCAGATAAACATTTGAATATTCATTATCAAACAGATTTAATTATAATACAAATAGTTGCTATTCCAAAGCTAAAGATCCATCCTTAGAAGTAACATAGTTTTGCTGTTAAAAATAACTTATGAAAGCATCCCAAGCTGATTTAATCACATAAGCCTTATCGTCACTGTGTTCTTTTATCTCATAATAGTTCCTGGGTTAATGTTAAAGCAATACAAAACACAAAGGACTAGATTCCGAGTAGAGCGATATTGTTTGCGCATGAGCGATATCGTTTTTTTGCGGCTATTTGCGCACAAGTTAAACTCTACTCATATTACAAGTTAAAAGTAAATATAAACACGTGAGCGCAATTGGGATTTATGCTGGAATGATTACCGCAACATCAGAGCTCTGGTTAACTTTACACTTAAAGGATTACAAACTTTCGGATTTATATTTAAATTAAAAACACATTTCTCAATAATGTAATATGCAGTAAGATATAAGAACCCAAAATTCTGTGAAAACGAAGCATAATAAACTTTTAAAACTGATTTTTATTGTTCTGCAATCACGTCATCTATTCTTGCCACTTTTCTAGCCCCTATGTGTCTGTTTCAAATAACCAATCGTTTTCAATTGTTTTGCATATAATTACTCAGTCAATCGCATGCGCACAAATTAGTGTCAAAAAAGCGCATGCGCATTGTCTCTAAATGACGCCGCAATTGCCATTAGATGATACGGAGCTACGCATGCGCATTGAAATTTGCAATTGATTGCATCGTTTATCCAGACATTCTACACACAACACAAAAAAAATAATCCCGTTATTATCTGTACAGCAGGGAACGATCTCAGTTTGAAGCATCAACAACGTGACCAAATTTGAGATTGTTCATGATGCTCGTTATAATTAGGGAGATTGTACACTACTTACCTATCAATGCGCTGACGGATCTTCCTATGTCACATCGATCGAGCGGGTCTTGTATGTCTCAGCTGCTCTGGAAGTTACTGACGTTGACGATGACGTTGCAAGATACCGCGCATGCGCAATGGCAATTTCGGTATCCATCTTCAAACTGCGGTTTGTAGAACGGATTGGCTAGGAGCGATAACTAGCCACGGAGTGGGTTGGGAAAAATATTTTTTTTTAAATTAGAATTACGGCGATAAGGTAGGGAATTGAAAATCAATTGCAATTTGAAATAAGTTTGAAAAGGTTGGGAAAAAAAATAAAATAAGAATAATGTTTACTTACAGTGGTCCTTTAACAAAAAGTGTCATAAAACACTATCGTTTGTGTGCGAGGTTTTCGCGACTGATATATGTATCTCAATGTTTAAGTCATTTGCCTGCCTTTTTTTCTAACTGAGATCTCAAATCTATGAGCCCTTATAACTTTTTTTGTGTTTTTTAAATAATTTTTATTAGATGGGTTTATTATGAGTATAACTGTACTTTGTAATATATTTTTTGATGTGTTTTGTGACACTTTTTTGACTCGTGTAACAGTTAACCACAGATCTCAGATTGTGGTAATCATTCTAGCGTAAATTGCAATTGGCTCACATGATTGCAATTGCACTCAGCTTGTAACATTAGCTCAATTTAGCCTGCGCACAAACGATCGCGAAAACCTTTGTGAAAACTTTTGCTCGCAAATTGAAATCTAGTCCATAGAAGGTGAGCACAAACTACTGCTCCACTCATAATCTGACCCAAAATAGAGCAATGCATTTTAAACAAGTTTCAAAATTACTTCTATTATATAATTTTCATATTTCTCTTGGTTTAAAAAATAGACATAGGTAAGCTCTGGGGCAGTTATGCACTACTGTGAGCTAGCTGATTGGTGGCTGCACATATATCCATCTTGCAATTGGCTCACCAGATCTTTTCAGCTAACTCCCAGTGGTACATGTCTGCATATTAAAAAAAATTATACCAATAGAATGAAGTTTCAAATTGTATATTCTATCGGAATCATTAAATAATTTTTTTGGGTTTTATGACCCTTTAGCAACCTTAACCTCTGAATTATGTTTATTGTCTGGAATCAGTGATATCGGATTTACCACGGCTGTTTGCGTGTGTCGTTTGGATGTAGAGCTCATATTACAAGATGAAAGTAAACGCGATTGCTGGCACAATTGAAACAAAAATGTGTCACAAAACACATAAAAAATACATTTAAAAGTACAGTTACACTTGTAATAACACCATCTAATACAATGTATTTAAAAAAGTATTGCAAAAAACAGTTATAAGGGCTCAAAAATACGAGGTCTCAGGCAAGGAAAGGGCTTTAAAATAGAGATAAATACATATACATGTCTAAATATGTTTATGTATGTAACATAATAACATAGTAGATAAGGTTGAAAAAAGACCAAAGTCCATCGAGTTCAACCTATACAAATCTAAAATACTTACAAAAAACTCCAGTTAAGTTTAAATAGCCACACTAAAAGGTGACCCATTTAATACTAGCAATCATATCCATGAATTTTGTTTATATACAGAAATGTATCCAGACTATTTTTAAATGTATCTAGGGTATTGGCATTCACTGCCTCCTTTGGTAATGAATTCCACAATTTTATTGCTCTTACAGTGAAAAAACGTTTTTGTTGCAGGAGATTGAATCTCCTTTCCTCCAACCTTAAATTGTGACCTCTTGTCAGAAACAATTTTCTTGGAATAAACAGAGCTTCTGTCATCTCTGTATATGGGCCTTGAATATAATTATATAAAGTAATCATGTCACCTCTCAAGCGCCTTTTTTCTAAAGAAAACAGACCCAGTTTGGCTAGCCTCTCCTCATAGGTTAACTTCTCCAATCCCCTTATTAGCTTTGTGGCCCTTCTCTGAGCTTTTTCTAGTTCTGCTATATCTTTTTTTGCGATCATTCCCCAGAACTGCACTCCATACTCAAGGTGAGGTCTTACCAGGGCTTTATATAGTGACAGAATTATGCTTTTCTCCCTTGAATCAATGCCTCTTTTAATACATGCTATTATCTTATTAGTCTTTGAAGCCGCTGCCCTGCATTGTGCACCCATCTTTAGCTTGTTATCTATTACTACTCCCAAATCCCTTTCCTCCTCTGTTTGGCTAAGTCTTGTCCCATTTAAAAAATACATTGCCTGCTTATCTTTACTTCCAAAATGTAGAACTTTGTATTTTCCCGTATTAAATCTCATTTTCCATTTACTTGTCCATACTTCTAATTTTTGCAGATCCCTTTGTAATGAAAGTTCATCCTGCTCTGACCTAATGACCTTACTTAATTTAGTATCATCTGCAAAAATAGAGATGTCGCTATTTAATCCTTGCTCCGAGTCATTTATAAAAATATTAAAAAGAAAAGGGCCCAGTACTGATCCCGGGGGGACTCCGCTGATTACCTTTGTCTAATCTGAGTATGATCCATTTACTACTACTCATTGCTCCCTATCTTTTATCCAGTTATTTATCCCTGAGCTAACATTTTCAGCTATCCCCAGTCTCTTAATTTTGTGCATTAATCTCTCATGTGGCACTGTATCAAATGCCTTTGCAAAATCTAAGTATATCACATCAACTTTTTTATCTATATTTTTACTTACTTCCTCGTAGAATCTAATTAGATTAGTTTGACATGATCTATTTCTCCTAAAACCATGCTGATTTGAACTCATAGGCCTCTAGTTATGAAGCCGTCTACTTTCCTGCATTTGCCGCCCCAATACGCTCGCCTAAGCTTGTCTACCATCGTTGCCGCGGACCTGAATACATTCGCCAAAGTTATCAAGAAAGCTGTCAAGAAGCCGCACACCAAGTACGGTGTTATGAGCAGCGGACTGTTGTTAACTGACAGTCATCGATCTTGCTGCTCATCGGCTTCTTTGCAGCTTTCTTGCTACCCTGTCACTAAGCACCCACACTAAGCTACACTGTTTTACCCCCTAAACTGCTGCTCCCGGAGCCCCCCGCACCTAAATAAAGTTATTACCCCCTAAACCGCCACTCCTGGACCCCGCCGCAACTATAATAAATGTATTAACCCCTAAACCGCTGCTCCCGGAACCCGCCGCCACCTACATTATACCTATTAACCCCTATCCTGCCCCCCACTACACCGCTGCCACCTATATTCAAGTTATTAACCCCTCTCCTGCGGTTCCCGGACCCTGCCGCAACTAAATAAATTGTTTAACCCCCTAAACCACCGCACCCAGAGCCCACCTACATTACATTTATTAACCCCTATCTTGCACCCCACTACACCGCCGCCACCTACATTAATTGACCTTGCATTCTATTAGCTGTTCCGATCAGCCAATAGAATGCAAGGTCAATCCGATTGGCTGATTGGATCAGCCAATCGGATTGAGCTTCAATCCGATTGGCTGATTGAATCAGTCAATCGGATTTTTCCTACCTTAATTCCGATTGGGTGATAGAATCCTATCAGCCAATCGGAATTCGAAGGACGCCATCTTGGATGACATCCCTTAAAGGAACCTTAATTCGTCGTTAGTCCATCGGGCCAGAAGGATGTTCCGCGTCAGAGGTCTGGAAGATGGAGCAGCAGTTGGATGAAGATAGAAGACACCGCTTGGATGAAGACTTCTACCGGATGGAGGACCTCTTCTGCCCAGCTTGGATGAAGACTTCTACTGGATGGAGGACCTCTTCTTGCTCCGCTTGAATGAAGAATTTGGCTCGGCTGGGTGAAGATGACTCAAGGTAGGGAGATCTTCAGGGGGTTAGTGTTAGGTTTATTTAAGGGGGGTTTGGGTGGGTTAGAGTAGGGGTATGTGGGTCATGGGTTTTAATGTTGGGGGGGTTGTATTTTTTTTTACAGGTAAAAGAGCTGATTACTTTGGGGCAATGCCCCTCAAAAAGCTCTTTTAAGAGCTGGTAAAAGAGCTGATAACTTTGTAATTTAGAATAGGGTAGGGCATTTTTTATTTTGGGGGCCTTTATTATTTTATTAGGGGGCTTAGATTAGGTGTAATTAGTTTAAACTTCTTGTAATTCTTTTTTATTTTCTGTAATATAGTGTTTGTTTGTTTTTTGTACTATAGTTTAGTTTATTTAATTTAATTTTAGGTAATTGTAGTTAATTTATTTAATTAATTTAATGATAGTTTAGTGTTAGGTTTAATTGTAACTTAGGTTAGGATTTATTTTACAGGTAATTTTGTAAGTATAGTAGCTATTAAATAATTATTAACTATTTAATAACTATTCTACCTAGTTAAAATAAATACAAAGTTGCCTGTAAAATATAAATAAATCCTACAATAGCTACAATATAATTATTAGTTATATTGTAGCAATCTTAGGGTTCATTTTACAGATAAGTATTTATTTTTAAATAGGAATAATTTAGTTAATAATAGTAAGTTTTATTTAGATTTATTAAAATAGTATTAAAGTTAGGGGGTTGTAAGGATTAGGGTTAGACTTAGGTTTAGGGGTTAATAAGTTTAATATAGTGGCGGTGGTAAAGGGGGGGCAGGATAGGGGTTAATAAATTTAATATAGGTGGTGGCGGTATAGGGGCGGCAGATTAGAGGTTAATAGGTATTATGTAGGTGGTGACGGGGTCCGGGAGCGGCGGTTTAGGGGTTAGTAAGTTTATTTAGTTGCGGCGGGGTCCGGGAGCGGTGGTTTAGGGGTTAATATGTATAAAGTAGGTGGCAGCGGTGTAGGGGGGACAGATTAGGGGTGTTTAGACTCGGGGTACATGTTAGGGTGTTAGGTGCAGACATCTCCCATAGGAATCAATGGGATATGGGGCAGCAGCGAACATGAGCTTTCGCTGCTGTCAGACTTCCATTGATTCCTATGGGATCCGCCGCCTCCAGGGCGGCAGCTTGAAATCGCTGGCCCGGAAGAGTGGCGAACTTACCTGGAAGTAGTTTGATAACTACCAAAAGTAGTCAGATTGTGCCGAACTTGCATTTGGAACATCTGTAGTGATGTAACCATCGATCTGTGTCGGACTGAGTCCGGCGGATCGCAGGTTACGTCACTAAATTCTACTTTTGTCGGGCTGTAGGGCTTGATAACTAAGGCGAATCAGCCTCGCCACAAATACGCTGCGGAATTCCAGCGTATTTGTGGTTGACGGCTTGATAACTAGAGGCCATAATCTTGTTTACACGAATATGATCATCAGTATAATCCCTTATAATCCCTTCAAATATCTTCCCCACTATTTATGTCAGACTAACTGGTCTGTATATATTTATATGTGTATATATGTGTACATATGTATTTATATGTGTATATATCTTCAGTATTGAAGAAGCTTTAAGGGCCACAGATAAATATTTTAGAACCCCTAAGGGCCGCATATAAACTCATAGCTACATACAAATAATAATATATTTCCCTAATATGCCACAGGGCTGATTTAGGTAAGGTTGCAGGGTATCCTCTATCTGCTATTGTCCCCTCCTGAGTTGTAGCCACCTTGTTTGTCCACCACCAGAATTCCTCCAAACACACATTTTTAGCTCCACTTTTTGATGGCACCTATTCTTAAAAAAAATTTTTTCCAGGGGCCGCAAAAACTTGTTCATGTGGCCCATAGGCTACCAGTTAGCCATCCCTGAACAATATTTTTTTTTGTTTGCTAGAAACAAATAATGTTCAAATAACACTTTAAAATGATTAAACTTGAACATTAATATGATTATAAAAATGTTCATTTATGATTGCAATGAAGTGCGGATTGTTTTGTTAATAATAAAATTATTCAAAATTCTATGAAATTATTAATTGCTTTCATCATGAATTAATATTAATATTAATATTAGTAAGCTACAATTAATATCAAATTAAATATCTATGTTTTACTTTTGCTCTGGCCCAAATCTTTTGCTGCCATGAAAATGGATTTTGGAAACCTACATGAAAAGCCTCTGATTATAATTTCATATAGATTATATTTTTTTTGTGTATTTAACTGCTTTTTACTTAACATCATTTTCAAGTTCAAAGTGTTTTTTTTTTCTATTTCAGTCAGTATCTTTTGTTACTGAATAGAAACACTTTGAAATCAATAAAAACAAATGACCTCCTGCCTCCAGGTCATGAATATTGTACAGTATTTTGTTGCCTTTTGTGGAGACACGAACATCCTCTATTGCAGATTAAACTTTAAAGGATGAATGTGGAGGTGGGCTGAACACTAAATGGATTTTTGATCCTTAAAGAGAAGTTAATAGACCCAGCATTGTTTTGCAAAATACTTTGACAATGCCAAGTGAGTTAAAGGGTCTTCTTTTTCTAACATTTTATCTAAACCATGTGCATGAGCCATAAACAGAGCATGTGTTTGGAATGGGGAGGGTTCTGTAGGTGGGAGTTAAGACTTAAGGAGAGGTTTGTAGGTGGGAGTGATAGTGTTTAGGGCTAATTGTGATAAAGGGATCAATAAAACTTTGGGTGATAATACTAAATAATGATGATCAGCCCAAGTGTTTGATTTTAGATGAAGGAGCTCTAGTAGATTTGGATAGAGTTATATTAAATGAGGAAGGTAACATGATTATATGCTCTGAACAGGTTTATGTTACTTTTATAGGATATAATACTGAAACATATACATGCACCAAGGTTATAGGTATTTGAATCATAAACTACCTGACCACAAGTCATTGCAACAAGCATAAGGTACTACTATTATTTACTGACTTATAGTATAATACAGCTGAAAGTTATGCTTTTCTTTCATCCAAGTTCTCTTTATCTACGAATAAATTAGCTCATTTGCTTATAACCGGTTTGAAAGAGTTAAACCTCATTAAGTCTGGATACATTTTATACCAGGACTGCTGAAAAAGACTGCGTAAACAGTGGGGTAAAAGTATATGCTAGTATCTTACTTAGAAAATACAGAAAATGCCCATATGAACGCATCAGCTAAATTATCAGCATCTGGTGGACAATATTGCAATGGATAATTAATTGCTTGCTCTAGTGGTTTTTGCTTTTGTGAAGTCAGGTTATATTTTTGCATGATTTATTTTTGCTCTGTTTATATTTATCCACATAAGAACTGTGAAATCAGCATAGCTCACACTAAAGCACTGCTTCACCCTTATCAACACAACATTATCAGAGGAATAACTTAAACTGAAATGTGGTGGAACTTTAGTGTTAAGAGTTTAACTGCATTAAAACATTTTTTTTTCCTGTAAGATCTGCATCACAGGTATGGAAATATTACAACAAAAGAATATAGATAAAGCACTCAGCTATAGCAGTCATCAGACTATATGTTGCTTGTTACTTTGGGTTACCAAATGGTTATTTTAAACAAAGTAGTGCAGCTTTCCCCTTGCACCTTATTGTTAAGTATAAAATAAATTAATGAATGTATTGCAGTAACACAAATTTCAGTGGTAACACTGGCTATACTCATAGAAGAATACGCCTAGATTATGAGTTTGGCGTTAGCCTTAAAAAGCTGCGTTGAGAGGTCCCAACGCTGCTTTTTAAGGCCCGCTGGTATTACAAGTCAGGCATGAAAGGGTCTACCGCTCACTTTTCTTAAGCGACTCGAGGCTACCGCAAATCCCCTTACGTCAATTGCGTATCCTATCTTTTTAATGGGATTTGCCTAATGCCGGCATTACGAGTCTTGGAAGAAGTGAGCGGTGTTAGGTTCAGACATATTTTTTATTTTCCCATAGACCCTCTCCTGGCAAGACTTCTATCGCATTTAAAAGTCAGTAGTTAAGAGTTTTATGGGCTAACACCGGAACATAAAACTCTTAACTAAAGTGATAAAAAGTACACTAACTCCCATAAACTACCTATTAAGCCCTAAACCGAGCCCCCCACATCGCAAACAATAAAATAAAAATGTTTAACCCCTAATCTGCTGACCGGACATCGCCGCCACCTACATTATACCTATGAACCCCTAATATGCTGCCCCTAACATCGCCAACACCTACATTATATTTATTAACTACCTAGCTAAAATAAGTACAAAATCACCTGTAAAATAAATCCTAACACTTAGATTAGGTGTAATTAGTTTAAAATTCTTGTAATTCTTTTTCTATTTTCTGTAATTTAGTGTTTGTTTTTTTCCGTAATTTAGTTTATTGAATTTAATTGTAGGTAGTTTAGGTAATTTATTTAATGATAGTGTAGTGTTAGGTGTAAGTGTAACTTAGGTTAGGATTTATTTTACAGGTAATTTTGTACTTATTTTAGCTAGGTAGTTATTAAATAGTTAATAAATATTTAATAACTATTTTACCTAGTTAAAATAAATACAAAGTTGCCTGTAAAATAAAAATAAAAATAAATCATAAGCTAGCTACAATGTAACTATTAGTTATATTGTAGCTATCTTATGGTTTATTTTATAGGTAAGTATTTAGTTTTAAATAGGAATAATTTATTTAATTGTAGTTATTTTATTTAGATTTATTTAAATTATATTTAAATTAGGGGGTTGTTAGGGTTAGACTTAGGTTTAGGGGTTAATAACTTTATTATAGTGGCGGCGACGTTGGCGGTGGCAGATTAGGGATTAATTAATTTAATATAGTTGTGGCGACGTTGGAGGGGGCAGATCAGGGCATAATAAATATAATGTAGGTGTCGGTGATGTTGGGGGCAGCAGATTAGGGGTTTATAAGTATAATGTAGGTGGCGACAATGTCGGGGGTTAATAAGTGTAAGATTGGGGGTGTTTAGACTCGGGGTTCATGTTAGGGTGTTAGGTGCAGACATATTTTTTATTTTCCCATAGGAAACAATGGGGCTACGTTAGGAGCTGAACGCTGATTTTATGCAGGTGTTTTTTTCAGCCGGCTCAGCCCCATTGTTTCCTATGGGGAAATCGTGCACAAGCACATTTAGCCATCTTACCGCTACTGTAAGCAACGCTGGTATTGAGGTGAGATGTGGAGCTAAATTTTGCTCTCCGCTCACCTTTTTAAAAAAACCTGTAATACCAGCGTTGGCTTAATGTAGCGTTAGAAAAAAAAAGGCTCGTTAGCAACGCACCCCTGTTAACGCCAAACTCGTAATCTAGCAGATAGATTTTGATGGCAGATAAGAATAAAACGCCCAACAAGTCTGCCCAAAATGTCCTAAAGTATAAACTAATCTAGTCCATGGACAGTCTTATGCTTATTCCAGGCATTCTTAATTCACCAACAGTGTTTGTCATTACACCTCTAATGAAAGTTTATTCCATGAATCAAACACCCTTTCTGTAAAGAAGTGGTTCAGAATGATTTGTGTGTAGGTAAGGTAAGCTCCTTGCATTTTAATGGTATTTTTTAAACATTGTCTAACACCCTTGGTATTATCTCTATGCCTAATCTAATCAGCCTCCAATTTCCTTCCATACTTGCATTAAAATACTGGTTGACAATGAGAGCATTCATTTGCATGCAACCAGTTTACTCTTTTAAAGAACTCCTAACCCTTTTAACCCTGATCTTTATCTCCTGCCTGATTTCCTAAAATTAACACTTCTGTAAACCAAAGTTTAACCTTTCAAGTTAACATGAACCCATAAACCTACAACCAACAATATTGATTGCATCTGGCCACTCATATCATAATGGGGAATGAAAACAGGTTAAATCCCTGTAATGTCATATGCTGCTTGTGCTTGCCTCAGCCGCTAAACACTTTTCTACTGAATACCTCCAAAATGCATAATTTCATTTGTCTTCAACCGACAAATACATAGGCCATTAAGCAGCTTTACATATTATGTTATAGTTGTTTGGATTGATCCCTTTGTGCAGTGTATAAGAAAAATAAAACTAAACTTTTGTGTTCCTAAACCACAGCGGCATATGCTAATTGGTAATACTTATTTTAACATTAAAGGTATAGTTAAAATAAAGTAAAGTAAAATTGATTGTTTCACATATGATATTAATTGCCAATTAATTATTCATAATTTATCTGTGTTTAAATGTTTCTTAAAGTTAATCAAAAGGAGCGGACAGTCCGTTGTTAAAATTCAATCCTTTATTATGTAATAATTAAAAATACAGGAACACACAGGAGTGACAGAGTAGGTGTATTACCTAAACTGGCTTACGCGTTTCGGCGTTAGCCGTAGTCATAGCCATAGGTGTAGGGTGTAACCCCTGCCTTATATATTACGTGTTAAGACATCATTGGTTAACAAAAATTCAAATTAAAAACAAAAAAGCAGAATACACTTACTCATAAATTAGGACTTAATATAGATACAATTGTTACAAGGCTTATACTCAGGAGCAACTATTATTACCAAGTACACATAAATTGATAAAATCAGTTATATGTTGTATAGAAAAAATCATAATTGTAATTATGTGTATCTTGGTGGAAACATACTATCTCCACTTGTCAACCATAAGACAATGTTGGAAATTGACAGGGGCCCAAATTTTAAAGTAAGGTGTATACCGATATATATATGAGCCTCATCATATACTGAAGATTAATTCTATAAAGAGACAGTTAAACAATATCAGTATATGGATAGTAATGTACACACCAAGACACTTCAAAACCATGAAATAGTTAATAAATTCAATACATCTTAAATGTTCCTAAGTAATATGAAATATAAATTAGAATAGAGATGAACAATAAAGTCTGTCAATATTCTATTAGTGTTAAGACTGGATGTGGGCATGGCCCCAGGCCTCTTGGTATACTATAAAGCTAATATGAAAATATATGCTAAATATTATATATATCTCTTGAGACTATTTTAGCCCAGACTTATCCCACACAGTTTTAACTGAGTGACACTAATAATTCGTTCACTTAATGTGACTGGAGTTATATTATGCAATATAGACTTGGTTATAAACCTAGGTTGTAGTGTATAACATATGGGCAGTTATTCTATTGTGTATCTGTAGGTAAACATCATAGTTTACCCACATAGCATAGGAGCATGTAAGCATGAGAGAGATGTACTGGATTTGGTTATTCCCAAAAATTGATTAGGTCATATTTAGAATTAAGACCTTTGGGGATTCGTGTCTCCAGTTTAAAGATCCAGTACATCTCTCTCTTGGCCAAAATCTGTTCTTTATTGCCTCCTCTTTTTGGAGTTACTATCTTCTCAATAATACACCATCTAAGGGAGTCAACACTTTTATCATGCATGGTAGCAAAATGCTGCACCAAAGGTGTAGCAGCCTTACCTAGTGACAATGTGGACAGGTGTTCTCTGATCCTAGAGTTAGCATCTCTCCCAGTGAGTCCTACATATTGTTTGCAACAAAGAGTGCATTCCAAAAGATACACAATGCATTCAGTGGTACAATTGAGACAAGATTTTATATCAAAACTCTCCCCTGTTATACACGATCTAAAATTAGTGGTGATCAGTGCAAAATCACAGGGCCTGCACTTTCTTCGCCCACATCTAAACATACCTTGATGTCTTAACCAAGAAGATTCTGAGTTACTGATTTGTTTCAACTGTGTGGGTGCTAATCTTGAACCTAAAGTTTGATTTTTGCGGTAGGAGCATTTAATGCCTAATTTGGCCGTGTCTTGTAAACCATCATCCGCCACTAGTAGTGCAAAATGCTTTTTAATTATTGCACAGATTTGGGAGTATTGGGAACTATACCCTGTTACAAAGTAAACACCTTCCCTAGTTTCAGATTTACTAGGTACCTTATCTCGGGTAATTAATGTTTGTCTATCAATCGAATCTACCTCCCTTCTGGCTCGCAAGATATCCTTTTTGGGGTATTTCCTTTCCTTAAGTCGATTTACCAGGTCATCTGCAGCAGCTAAGTAATCTTCAGGGTTACTGCAATTGCGCTTAAGCCTAGTAAATTGCCCTTTAGCCACTGCATATCTCACATGTTCTGGGTGACTACTTGCAGCATGGAGGAGGGTATTCCCAGATATTGGTTTGCGATAAACAGTAGAATCAATAGTGCCATCCTCTCTGCCCATGAGAGTCAAATCCAAGAAATTAATGGACTCAGAATTGTATTCAAATGTAAACCGCAAGCCATCACTGTTTTTATTGAGATAGTCTACAAACTCTGGAATTAAATATTGGGGACCACTCCAAATTAACAGCAGGTCATCAATAAAACGTTTATACATTATGATGTATTTACGGTAGGGATTTCTTTCCCCAAAGATGTGGGCCATTTCCCACCACCCCAGCACCAGATTGGCATAGGATGGTGCGAATTTGGCACCCATGGCCGTGCCACACCTTTGGAGGAAGAAATCCCCCTCAAATCGAAAAAAGTTATGCGTAAGCAAAAACTTGGCCATCTCCAAAATAAACTTCTGAAATCCTTCGGAATATTTCGTAAAGTGGAATAAGAAAAACTGTAGGGCTTTCAATCCCATGGAATGGGGGATGGAAGAGTACAGTGAGACTGCATCTATAGTGAGCCATATATATTCTCTATTCCAAGTAATATTTTGAACAAAATTCAGTACATGTTTAGTATCCTGGATATGGGACTGTAATGAAAGTACCAAAGGTTGCAACAAAGCATCTAGCCATTCAGATGCATGTTCTAGAAGTGAGTCAATGCCACTTATTATGGGCCTGCCCTGCACATTGGAGAGGGATTTATGAACCTTTGGTAGATGATGGAACCAAGGGGTCTTGGGATGTTCTACTCTCAAGTAATCCATAGTCTGGCGATCAATAAAACCTCCTTGGACTCCATCATCCAAAAGGCTAATCAATTCCTTTTTGAAAGTAGGTGTGGGATCACCTGACAATCTACAATATTCATCAACATTATATAACTGTCTATGAGCCTCTGCAATGTACATGACACGGTCCATCACCACGACAGAGCCACCTTTGTCTGCCGGACGGATGACCAGAGAATCATTGTGTTCCAATGATACCAAAGCCTCCCTTTGTGTTTTAGTCAAATTATGCTTTCTACCTGTTCTCTCATTGGCAATGCTGTTTCCTAAAGAAACTAGATCTTTCTCAACCCTAGCATGAAAGGTTTCCAAAATCGTACCCCTGGATTGTACTGGGTAAAAAGATGATTTACTCCTAAACTTTGGTCCACTATCTACAGCATCAGAATCGATCCTAGCCTCAGACTCAAGCATTTGTAATGCAACTATATCACAGGATTCTGAAAAATTAAAGATATTATCCTGTGAAGGGATCTGATTGGTCTGATGTATAGGGTCACTCTGAGCAGTACCAGAAGTGTGAAAATGTTTCTTAAGAGTAAGATTTCTCACCAATCTATTTACATCTATCATTGTTTGAAATACATTAAAATCTGATGTAGGTGCAAACCCAAGACCTAAACTAAGTACATATTCCTGTTCACAATTGAGTATTGTACTAGACAGGTTAATCACATTGGTATTTCTATTTACTTGTATTTGCTTTGGGGACGACCTCCCCTGAGCTGATACATCTCCCGATTTTGTGACTTTGGTTGAACTGTACCTTCCCCGGTTTTTGAGTGTACCTGGGGAAAAACCTGTTCTAATTCTAATTGTGATGTGTCAGAGATAATGGCTAGATTAGATGGATTCATATGTGTAACCATAATATCCTTAGGTCTAGCCTGTAGTTCTTGTGTAGGGTTAGCATCTAAATAGTGTGAGGAAGCCACTATCACCTGAGTAGTTGGCTCTGTGACATTGGAACCACTGTTAGTATCAGCAGAAATGACAGAAGAATCCACTTGGGTCTTATTATCATCCGAAGAATAGTCAGTATCAGAATCTGAAAAAGTGACTGACTTACTTCTTCTTCTGTTTTTTCTGCCTTTTTTATTTTTATTGTTATTATTATTGTTTCTTACTTTGGGCTGATTACGTCTATATTCATTTCTGACCCTCCTGTTCCAAATGTACACAGAGCCTGAATCATAGTCTGTTTTGTCACGCATAAACTTTAAGTGTTTATTTTCCATAATCTGTGATTTGCCTTGTGCCACTATGTGTTGTAAAATTTTGTCATACTTAATAAAGTTTGGTTCAAGACATCTCTTGTTCATCTCTATCTGCAATTCAGCAATTTCTTTCCTTATTTTTAACAAATCCTGTGACCTATATTTTACCAGCATAAACATTAACCTAGAGGAGCATTCGGACAAAATATCATTCCATGTATTAATAAAGTCCATGTCATTCAAGTCTATATCAAAAGTAGGAAATTTATAGACTCGTAACCCTCTGGGTATCATTTTTGCCTTCATATAACTCTCAAAAGTCCAGATGTCCCACTGTGCTTTTAGCTCTTTCAGCAATAGACCCTCCATTTGGTCAAATAGTGTTCCTAGAGTAAGGGCACCTTTATCTTCTGAGAATATAAGGTCACAGTCCGAAGTATCCTTGTAACGTACTGTATCTGGTCTTAGTGCAAAAAACTGTGGTACAACCTGTTGTGTTCCTTCCATGTTGAGCAGATAATAAGCCAAAGAGGCCGGCGGATTGATCAGACAACAGCCGCACAAGAGAAGGGTCAGGAGGCCAGCCTGGTTTGGATACGAGGTGAGCGTGCTTACATTTATATATGAACTTTGCTTTGCGGGTTTGATTGGCTTGTCACCGAGGGGGATTGAACGCTAACAGAGGGATCGTTTCTACACATTTGTCAGGATTGTGTGCCCAACAGTGACTTGTATTTTGATACGATAAGGCTTTATTTGACGAACATTGCATTAGATGTTTGACCTACACAGAAGGTAATCGATAGGTCAACAGGGATAGCCCCACTTCTCCACTTTAACATTTTCGTATTGGATACTACTGGTGGTATCATAGGGGTTTATCTTTGGCTTATTATCTGCTCAACATGGAAGGAACACAACAGGTTGTACCACAGTTTTTTGCACTAAGACCAGATACAGTACGTTACAAGGATACTTCGGACTGTGACCTTATATTCTCAGAAGATAAAGGTGCCCTTACTCTAGGAACACTATTTGACCAAATGGAGGGTCTATTGCTGAAAGAGCTAAAAGCACAGTGGGACATCTGGACTTTTGAGAGTTATATGAAGGCAAAAATGATACCCAGAGGGTTACGAGTCTATAAATTTCCTACTTTTGATATAGACTTGAATGACATGGACTTTATTAATACATGGAATGATATTTTGTCCGAATGCTCCTCTAGGTTAATGTTTATGCTGGTAAAATATAGGTCACAGGATTTGTTAAAAATAAGGAAAGAAATTGCTGAATTGCAGATAGAGATGAACAAGAGATGTCTTGAACCAAACTTTGTTAAGTATGACAAAATTTTACAACACATAGTGGCACAAGGCAAATCACAGATTATGGAAAATAAACACTTAAAGTTTATGCGTGACAAAACAGACTATGATTCAGGCTCTGTGTACATTTGGAACAGGAGGGTCAGAAATGAATATAGACGTAATCAGCCCAAAGTAAGAAACAATAATAATAACAATAAAAATAAAAAAGGCAGAAAAAACAGAAGAAGAAGTAAGTCAGTCACTTTTTCAGATTCTGATACTGACTATTCTTCGGATGATAATAAGACCCAAGTGGATTCTTCTGTCATTTCTGCTGATACTAACAGTGGTTCCAATGTCACAGAGCCAACTACTCAGGTGATAGTGGCTTCCTCACACTATTTAGATGCTAACCCTACACAAGAACTACAGGCTAGACCTAAGGATATTATGGTTACACATATGAATCCATCTAATCTAGCCATTATCTCTGACACATCACAATTAGAATTAGAACAGGTTTTTCCCCAGGTACACTCAAAAACCGGGGAAGGTACAGTTCAACCAAAGTCACAAAATCGGGAGATGTATCAGCTCAGGGGAGGTCGTCCCCAAAGCAAATACAAGTAAATAGAAATACCAATGTGATTAACCTGTCTAGTACAATACTCAATTGTGAACAGGAATATGTACTTAGTTTAGGTCTTGGGTTTGCACCTACATCAGATTTTAATGTATTTCAAACAATGATAGATGTAAATAGATTGGTGAGAAATCTTACTCTTAAGAAACATTTTCACACTTCTGGTACTGCTCAGAGTGACCCTATACATCAGACCAATCAGATCCCTTCACAGGATAATATCTTTAATTTTTCAGAATCCTGTGATATAGTTGCATTACAAATGCTTGAGTCTGAGGCTAGGATCGATTCTGATGCTGTAGATAGTGGACCAAAGTTTAGGAGTAAATCATCTTTTTACCCAGTACAATCCAGGGGTACGATTTTGGAAACCTTTCATGCTAGGGTTGAGAAAGATCTAGTTTCTTTAGGAAACAGCATTGCCAATGAGAGAACAGGTAGAAAGCATAATTTGACTAAAACACAAAGGGAGGCTTTGGTATCATTGGAACACAATGATTCTCTGGTCATCCGTCCGGCAGACAAAGGTGGCTCTGTCGTGGTGATGGACCGTGTCATGTACATTGCAGAGGCTCATAGACAGTTATATAATGTTGATGAATATTGTAGATTGTCAGGTGATCCCACACCTACTTTCAAAAAGGAATTGATTAGCCTTTTGGATGATGGAGTCCAAGGAGGTTTTATTGATCGCCAGACTATGGATTACTTGAGAGTAGAACATCCCAAGACCCCTTGGTTCCATCATCTACCAAAGGTTCATAAATCCCTCTCCAATGTGCAGGGCAGGCCCATAATAAGTGGCATTGACTCACTTCTAGAACATGCATCTGAATGGCTAGATGCTTTGTTGCAACCTTTGGTACTTTCATTACAGTCCCATATCCAGGATACTAAACATGTACTGAATTTTGTTCAAAATATTACTTGGAATAGAGAATATATATGGCTCACTATAGATGCAGTCTCACTGTACTCTTCCATCCCCCATTCCATGGGATTGAAAGCCCTACAGTTTTTCTTATTCCACTTTACGAAATATTCCGAAGGATTTCAGAAGTTTATTTTGGAGATGGCCAAGTTTTTGCTTACGCATAACTTTTTTCGATTTGAGGGGGATTTCTTCCTCCAAAGGTGTGGCACGGCCATGGGTGCCAAATTCGCACCATCCTATGCCAATCTGGTGCTGGGGTGGTGGGAAATGGCCCACATCTTTGGGGAAAGAAATCCCTACCGTAAATACATCATAATGTATAAACGTTTTATTGATGACCTGCTGTTAATTTGGAGTGGTCCCCAATATTTAATTCCAGAGTTTGTAGACTATCTCAATAAAAACAGTGATGGCTTGCGGTTTACATTTGAATACAATTCTGAGTCCATTAATTTCTTGGATTTGACTCTCATGGGCAGAGAGGATGGCACTATTGATTCTACTGTTTATCGCAAACCAATATCTGGGAATACCCTCCTCCATGCTGCAAGTAGTCACCCAGAACATGTGAGATATGCAGTGGCTAAAGGGCAATTTACTAGGCTTAAGCGCAATTGCAGTAACCCTGAAGATTACTTAGCTGCTGCAGATGACCTGGTAAATCGACTTAAGGAAAGGAAATACCCCAAAAAGGATATCTTGCGAGCCAGAAGGGAGGTAGATTCGATTGATAGACAAACATTAATTACCCGAGATAAGGTACCTAGTAAATCTGAAACTAGGGAAGGTGTTTACTTTGTAACAGGGTATAGTTCCCAATACTCCCAAATCTGTGCAATAATTAAAAAGCATTTTGCACTACTAGTGGCGGATGATGGTTTACAAGACACGGCCAAATTAGGCATTAAATGCTCCTACCGCAAAATCAAACTTTAGGTTCAAGATTAGCACCCACACAGTTGAAACAAATCAGTAACTCAGAATCTTCTTGGTTAAGACATCAAGGTATGTTTAGATGTGGGCGAAGAAAGTGCAGGCCCTGTGATTTTGCACTGATCACCACTAATTTTAGATCGTGTATAACAGGGGAGAGTTTTGATATAAAATCTTGTCTCAATTGTACCACTGAATGCATTGTGTATCTTTTGGAATGCACTCTTTGTTGCAAACAATATGTAGGACTCACTGGGAGAGATGCTAACTCTAGGATCAGAGAACACCTGTCCACATTGTCACTAGGTAAGGCTGCTACACCTTTGGTGCAGCATTTTGCTACCATGCATGATAAAAGTGTTGACTCCCTTAGATGGTGTATTATTGAGAAGATAGTAACTCCAAAAAGAGGAGGCAATAAAGAACAGATTTTGGCCAAGAGAGAGATGTACTGGATCTTTAAACTGGAGACACGAATCCCCAAAGGTCTTAATTCTAAATATGACCTAATCAATTTTTGGGAATAACCAAATCCAGTACATCTCTCTCATGCTTACATGCTCCTATGCTATGTGGGTAAACTATGATGTTTACCTACAGATACACAATAGAATAACTGCCCATATGTTATACACTACAACCTAGGTTTATAACCGAGTCTATATTGCATAATATAACTCCAGTCACATTAAGTGAACGAATTATTAGTGTCACTCAGTTAAAACTGTGTGGGATAAGTCTGGGCTAAAATAGTCTCAAGAGATATATATAATATTTAGCATATATTTTCATATTAGCTTTATAGTATACCAAGAGGCCTGGGGCCATGCCCACATCCAGTCTTAACACTAATAGAATATTGACAGACTTTATTGTTCATCTCTATTCTAATTTATATTTCATATTACTTAGGAACATTTAAGATGTATTGAATTTATTAACTATTTCATGGTTTTGAAGTGTCTTGGTGTGTACATTACTATCCATATACTGATATTGTTTAACTGTCTCTTTATAGAATTAATCTTCAGTATATGATGAGGCTCATATATATATCGGTATACACCTTACTTTAAAATTTGGGCCCCTGTCAATTTCCAACATTGTCTTATGGTTGACAAGTGGAGATAGTATGTTTCCACCAAGATACACATAATTACAATTATGATTTTTTCTATACAACATATAACTGATTTTATCAATTTATGTGTACTTGGTAATAATAGTTGCTCCTGAGTATAAGCCTTGTAACAATTGTATCTATATTAAGTCCTAATTTATGAGTAAGTGTATTCTGCTTTTTTGTTTTTAATTTGAATTTTTGTTAACCAATGATGTCTTAACACGTAATATATAAGGCAGGGGTTACACCCTACACCTATGGCTATGACTACGGCTAACGCCGAAACGCGTAAGCCAGTTTAGGTAATACACCTACTCTGTCACTCCTGTGTGTTCCTGTATTTTTAATTATTACATAATAAAGGATTGAATTTTAACAACGGACTGTCCGCTCCTTTTGATTAACTTTATATTTTGCACCAGCGAGGATATTCCGTTACCATATTGAGCAGATATCATCTAGCTTTATCAAGCACTATTACTATCACTTTGGAGATACCGCGGATATACATCCAATCCTATCTGGAGTTGGGCAACACACCTCCATTGGCCGGTCCCGATTGGAAGTTTACAAGCCATCCCGCTGACGTCACCTTCCTCCTTTCCCTCGGAGCGCGGCTTGATTGAAGTATTACATTATCCAGCTAAGCGGCCACGCTGTGTTAGCGTGGGGAGTGGTCACGAGTTTGCAGTGCTGTGACTATCCCTGAGGCCGGCGGATTGATCAGACAACAGCCGCACAAGAGAAGGGTCAGGAGGCCAGCCTGGTTTGGATACGAGGTGAGCGTGCTTACATTTATATATGAACTTTGCTTTGCGGGTTTGATTGGCTTGTCACCGAGGGGGATTGAACGCTAACAGAGGGATCGTTTCTACACATTTGTCAGGATTGTGTGCCCAACAGTGACTTGTATTTTGATACGATAAGGCTTTATTTGACGAACATTGCATTAGATGTTTGACCTACACAGAAGGTAATCGATAGGTCAACAGGGATAGCCCCACTTCTCCACTTTAACATTTTTAAATGTTTCTTGCCTGGTTTTACAAGATGTTGGCCTAAAATCAAGAGTAAACATTAAAGAAGAAAGTGGTCACAATATACAACAATTCTATAATTGGATTTTTTTTTTATTTTCATTCACCCACTGTATATCTTGAAGGTGCAATTTCCAACAAAAATCTCACCAAAAGTTTACATTCTCACTGTACAGAACAGGGTTTTATGTAATTTGAAAATAAATCAATTAATTAATTAATTATACACATACGTCAATTTCTGTAACACCCAATACCAACAGACTATGGGGCCTATCTATCAAGATCCATACGGAGCTTGAAGCCCCGTGTTTCTGGCGAGCCTTCAGACTCTAAAGAACTCTGCTCCATAACCTGTCCGCCTGCTCTGAACTCCAGGGGGCGGCGTTGCACCAGTCAGTTCAGGATAAAATTGCTTTGCAAGGGGATTTAGAAAAATTGGAAGAATGGGCTGGTAAATTGAAAATTAGATTCAATACTGGAAAATGTATGGTTATAGATTTTGGAAGAAAACATAAGCAGGCAGCCTATTATTTAACTGAACCACATGTGCAGTGATAGAGTGCGCCTCTATAACAAAAGTCCCATCAAATCTATAGTATCATAATGGGACTATTTTGCATTAAAAAATGTTCACCAAAACACATATAAGTGAAACAAATATAGATATCAAATAAAAACAATGTTGCAAATAAAGCGTTATAAGCCAGAAACAAGGTGAAAAACTGAAAAAAAGATATTTACAGAGGTCCAATGAAATTTGTGTTAAAAATGTGAAAAAAGTTTTTGGGCTTATCGTATATTGTCCGTGAGAAGGTTGCAGGCGGTGTCTGTCAGAGTAGTATCTCTGATGCAATGGTGCTGGGTTGACAAAGCAATAGGCTGCTGGTCTTGGAACTGCGTGATCGGTCAGTCAATCTGTGAAATGGACAAAAGAAGACAGCGCCTCATAGTGCCGCAAGCTCCTGGCCGCAAGCTCCTGGCCGTTTCCTCAGATCAAATCTGAGGAAACGGCCAGGAGCTTGGGACAAGAAACGCGTTATTAGCTCAGCAAATAAATTGTAAAGTGTTTTTATCTCAAGCCCTGTTACAGCCTTCTATTACTTGATATCCCACTGTTACATATTGGGATCACTTTCAACCTTCCATAGCAGTCCGATTCAGACGGATATAGCTCTCATCGCCCAACACACAGGGGTAGCCGTATACTATTAACGGTGCTGATCCAGCAGATTCTGTGACTTATCTGGAGGAGAGTCCACAGCTGCACCCTTGAATCATCAGAGTAGGCTTCTGTCAGCGGGGGCAGGGTGATGAAAGAATCCACCTGGATGCAGCATTCTTTCTCTCTTTCTTTCTCTCTCTCTTTCTTTCTCTCTTTCTTTCTAAGCTGCATCCAGGTGGATTCTTTCACCACCCTGCCATTTTTGGAATCCACCTGAATGCAGCTTAAGCTGCATCCAGGTGGATTCTGAAAATGGGTTGTTCTGTCACCACAATAGAACGCCATTCCGAAAATGGCGGGGTAGTTCTGTCCCTCTGGGCAGGCTTTCCCACTTATTTATATAAAAGAAGAGTTACAAAATAGGTTGTTTTTACATCTGTAGTTTAAACAAAAATTAGACTGCCCTTTGGGCAGGCTTATCGACTAGTGTTACTATATTTGTGAAGCAATATTTCTGAAATTTTTCACCTGCCTATTAAATAATCCAATACACTTCATAGTAAAATAATGTTCTTAATGTTTATTACTATGCTTCTATCTATTCCAAATTTTATGAATTATACTATGAGGCCTATCTATCAAGCTCTGAATGGAGATTGACGTCCCGTGTTTCTGGCGAGCCTGCAGGCTCGCCAGAAAGAGCAGTTATGAAGCAGCGGTCTAAAGACCGCTGCTCCATAACCTTGTCTGCCTGCTGTGAGCAGGCGGACAGACATTGCCGGAATTCAACCTGATCGAGTACGATTGGTTTGATTGACACCTCCCTGCTGGTGGCCGATTGGCCGCGAGTCTGCAGGGGGCAGCGTTGCACCAGCAGCTCTTGTAAGCTGCTGGTGCAATGCTGAATATGGAGAGCGTATTGCTCTCCGCATTCAGCGAGGTCTTGCGGACCTAATCCGCACTGTCGATATGATAAATAGGCCTATGTCTTATGAGCCAAAGTATATAATTTTTCCAAATGATATCATGCAAGTTTTACATTGTAATCAATATACATATAAATAGGAATACTACTAGTCAAATGTTAAAATTATATTTTCCCCCACATACTAACTAACCTCATTACTTGTGTTGGACAAAATTGACATCTGTATGCAGTATAGTTATCACAGTATGTCAGTGTGTAATTATTTTTCTTTTTTTTCATTCAGCCCTTTTATGGAAAGAGGAATTCATGTTAGTGACACTCAATAAAAGAAACATGAAGCAAAAATAACCTTACATGACACAGTATAAAGTCTTGTAAAGATATATCAACAAACTACATGTATTTTTTTTTTAATGGAATATCACAGATTGTATATTTGCCACATAGAATGTTCACAAAGAATAGATAACATCTTAAATGGAAACTGAAAAGATTCTTTAAAGAAAAAGAATTTCATCTTTGGTGGCTGTAGAAAGCTAAAGGTTATTTAAGCTCTGTAATGAAATATTTCATTCTTAGGTATAGGAGTTGTGTACCCAATATAGTTTACTAAGCTTTAGGATTTTGAGCATCTTTGTGAACAAAATATCTTGTTTGACCTTCTACGAAGAAGACTTTGTGACCACTGAAGACATTTTAGTTATTAATAAAATAGCCAAATGTATACTTTGTTATTTCTTTATTTTATGATTACCTACATGCGTAGCTTATTTTTACTTATCATATATATGTATATTTTTGTGTGCGTTTCTATATAATTGCACAGTAATGCAACTATGGTTTAAGTGCTAAAAACAGCTTCATTATATGAGAATCTTGTCATGCCCTTAAATGGATAGTAAACACCAAAAATGTTATTGTTTAAAAAGATAGATAATCCCTTTATTTACCATTCCCCAGTTTTGCAAAACCAACACTGTTATAGAAATATACTCTTTACCTCTATAATTACCTTGTATCTAAACTTATGCTGACAGCCTCCTTATCTCAGATCTTTTGACAGACTTGCATTTCTGGCAATTAGTGCTGACTCTTAAATAACTTCATGTGCATGAGCACAATGTTATCTATATAAAGCACATGAACTAACGCCCTCTAGCTATGAAAAACTGTCAAATGCATTCAGATAAGGGGGGCCTTCAAGGGCTTAGAAATTAGCATATGACCCTACCTAGGTTTAGTTTTCAAACAATAATAACAAGAGAACAAAGCAAATCTGATGATAAAAGTAAACTAGAATGTTATTGAAAATCACATGCCCTATCTGAATCATAAAAGTTTAATTTAAGCTTTACTATCCCTTTAATAGTTTGGATTAGAAATGGGCAGACATTTGTGTTTGGATTGGTTAAAGGGACCTTAAACTCCCCCTTAAATATTTGTTTAATAGAAATAAAAACAAAACATTTCAATATACATTTATTACTTATTTTGGACCAGATTACAAGTGGAGTGCTAATTAACATTCCCGCTCAAGGGTTAACTGCGCTAGAAGTAAGCTACGCACGTCGTGTTGCACTCATTTTACAAGATAAAAGTAAACTGTTTTTGATTGCGCGCTAATCCGATGAGCACAAAAAGCTGAGCTTAGAATATTGCGTGTGCAATAACCTAGTCCTCCTTAGAAGTCAAAGGAGTAAAAACAGTTAAAAAAAAACTAACCAACTTGCTCACAAACTCGATCACATATTCTCAAGGGCGCTAACCCAACATGAAAATATTAATATTTCAAATTCCAATGTTCTTCACATAGAAGAATATGTTTTATTTATTCATAAATACATATTTCTATATATATATGATAGTATTTGGCACAAATATATATTCATTGCTATGCATATTATCTGTCCCAAACCTTGCACTCACGTTGAATCAACAAAGGCCCAAAGAAAGTACAGCGGCCACAGACCTATGAGGAATGAATATACACGGCTACTATTTGAAAAATAGTAAGATATTCACTATTTAGTCCACAGAAATACACTCATAGGGCTAGATTACAAGTGCAGCACTAAATTATTGCACTCTCACAAACGGGCACATTTTCCCATTTGCGGGAGCGCAAAAATTAACCAGCCATTACAAGTGGTTGGTTATTGCTACCACAACCTCGTCTGTGACAGCATCAGAATGAGGCCTCCTATAGGAGCCTATGGAAGCGTGCTCTCGTGAGCGCAATGCTTCTAAGCAATGTGAGCTCAAGTTCACATTGCAATTAACTTGAAATACCAGCACACATTATTGTGCGCTGGTATTACAAAGTGGAGCACTAATATCGCTTACAACATCTCATGTTCAGATCTATGTTAATATCAACACACCATATCCTCCCACTCTCTTCCACTTGAAAGTAGTTTTTCACCTTTTACATTATAGACCCTTTACATAATATCATAGTAAGAGTTTTTTTTTAGAAAAACCTATCACACTTGCTAATATTTTTGAAGAGATCATGCCTCTACGTATCAGGTTCACGGATCATATCCAATCAAGGTTCAATACGCCATTTAATGGGAGTTCCTTTCAGGTCATGTAAATAAACCCACATTCTCTAATAACTAACTGTTTACATACAAATTGAATTGTCTCATATCAACCAAGCATCATATTCACATTGTGTTAATAACACCACATTGTCAAGTCACACACACATCATGCATGTGTATTCACCCCATTAATTTACTACTACCCGTTCACTATTTATATCTTTTTCATGTATTTCCAATGTATAAATCTAACATCTGTAGTCTTAATCTTTAGGACATAATCACTACTCATATTACCTTATTCACAACTAGTTAATCATTGTTAATATCTTTGTACATAAATGTACTACACTTTATGCCTATACATTTCAGTTCTAAATTATTGTGGGGAGAGTTTCAGATATTATTAAGCATATACCTCCTGATGTTATCAGTTCATTAATCAATTAAATATCAATCACACAATTTTAATATTACACACAAATTTAAAAATGCCATACAAATCAGACATGACCTTAAGCAGATCTTTGTCTCCTGCAAGGTTAATTATAGTTAACTCATTTACTACAGATGCTTGAGTTGTTCAGGAAGGAACATCTTTCACTAATACAGAATTATATATCATTACATTATTCATTTGTTGATAGTGATCTTGTCAACTTATCACTTCTTAGAAATTATTTGTTCCCCTGCTTAGGGTCAGTGTCATTCAAATATATATATATATAAATATTGTGTCCATCTCTAAACCTTAGACTTGTACTAACCATCTGTTGTACTGTTACTTCACCACCCTTACATTGTTTAAAGCGTTGATGTTAGAGTTGTGTCCAGCTCCCCTGGCACTTACTCCAGTGTACCCCCAAAGTTGTTAACTTGGTATCCCAAAGTAAGGGGAACCTGAATACAGCCTGAAAGAGGTTATGACAATACAACTCTGCACTATTAGAATTATCCGTAATCCTGGTACATAGTTAATTATCTTAGAAAATACACACTCCAATTGATCGATGCACTTGGCCTCTCATTTCAACAGTTCATTGTTCCTATCACCACCCCTAGACAGTGGTGGAACTCTGTCTACCAAGACAGTTCTTAACATGGCCACTGTGTGATGTTTTCCCCAAAAAATGATATACTACTGATTGCTCTGACTTACCCTCTTTAGGGCTGTTCGTATGGCACTTCTATGGTTAGCAAGCCTCTCGAAAGGTTGTGCTTGCTTTAACTACAAAAGGTTCCAGTGCACATATATATATATATATATATATAAATATATATATATATATATAGATATATATATACAGTATATATATATATATATATATACACAGAGAATATATCAGACTGATATACTACAGGAAAGTTCTACTCTGTGAAAAGCATTACTGGGCTAAAAAAAAGCTGCACCCAGGTGGTAAATTGCCATAGAACAGGCTAACAATGGTATTGAACTGGTTGTTCGTTCCTGTGAGTGCGCTTCTCTGTGTGTGTGTATATATACAGTATCTCACAAAAGTGAGTATACCCCTCACATTTTTGTAAATATTTAATTATATATTTTAATGTGACAACACTGAAGAAATGACACTTTGCTACAATGTAAAGTAGTGAGTGTACAGCCTGTATAACAGTGTACATTTGCTGTCCTCTCAAAATAACTCAACACACAGCCATTAATGTCTAAACCATAGGCAACAAAAGTGAGTACACCCCTAAGCAGAAATGTCCTAATTGGGCACATTTAGCAATTTTATCTCCCCGGTGTCATGTGACTCGTTAGTATTACAAGGTCTCAGGTGTGAATAGGGAGCAGGTTTGTTAAATTTTGTGTTATTCCTCTCACACTCTCACATACTGGTCACTGAAAGTTCAACATGGCACCTCATGGCAAAGAACTCTCTGGGGATCTGAAAAAAAGAATTGTTGCTCTACATAAAGATGGCATAGGTTATAAGAAGGTTGCCAAGACCCTGAAACTGAGCTGTAGCACGGTGGGCAAGACCATACAGGGGTTTCACCGGACAGGTTCCACTCAGAACAGGCCTTGTCATGGTCGACCAAAGAAGTTGCGTGCACGTGCTCAGCGTCATGTCCAGAGGTTGTCTTTGGGAAATAGATGTATGAGTGCTGCCAGCATTGCTGCAGAGGTTGAAGGGGTGGGGGGTAAGCCTGTCAGTGCTCAGACCATATGCCGCACTCTGCATCAAATTGGTCTGCATAGCTGTTGACCCAGAAGGAAGCCTCTTCCAAAGATGATGCACAAGAAAGCCCGCAAACAGTTTGCTGAAGAGAAGCAGACTAAGGACATGGATTACTGGCACCATGTCCTGTGGTCTGATGAGACCAAGATAAACTTATTTGGTTCAGATGGTGTCAAGCGTGTGTGGCGGCAACCAGGTGAGGAGTACAAAGACAAGTGTGTCTTGCCTACAATGAAGCTTGGTGGTGGGAGTGTCATGGTCTGGGCCTGCATGAGTGCTGCCAGCACTGGGAAGCTACAGTTCATTGAGGGAACCATGAATGCCAACATATACTGTGACATACTGAAGCGGAGCATGATCCTCTCCCTTCGGAGATGTGGCTACAGGGCAGTATTCAAACATGATAAGCATCCCAAACAGACCTGCAAAATGACCACTGCCTTGCTAAAGAAGCTGAGGGTAAAGGTGATGGACTGGCCAAGCATGTCTCCAGACCTAAACCCTATTGAGCATCTGTGGGGCATCCTCAAATGGAAGGTGGGGGAGTGCAAGGTCTCTAACATCCACCAGCTCCGTGATGTCATCATGGAGGAGTAGAAGGGGACTCCAGTGGCAACCTGTGAAGCTCTGGTGAACTCCATGCCCAAGAGGGTTAAAGCAGTGCTGGAAAATAATGGTGGCCACACAAAATATTTACACTTTTGGCCCAATTTGGATATTTCTACAAAGGGGTGTACTCACTTTTGTTGCCAACGCTTTAGACATTAATGGCTGTGTTTTTTAGTTATTTTGAGGGAACAGAAAATTTATACTGTTTTACAGGCTGTACACTAACTACTTTACATTGTAGCAAAGTGTCATTTCTTCAGTGTTGTCACATGAAAAGATATAATAAAATATTTACAAAAAGGTGAGGGGTGTACTCAGTTTTGTGAGATACTGTATATATATATATATATATATATATATATATATATATATATATATATATATATATATCAATCTTTAGACATGTATATGTGTGTGTCTCTATGCTAAAGTCCTTTGCCTGCCTTTTTTTCTAACACATGAGACCTCATATCTTTAAACCCTTATAACTTTTTTGTACAATATTTTTGTTTAATATTTTTTATTAGATATTGTTATTATGAGTGTAACTACACTGTTATATGTATTGTTGATGTGTTTTGTGACACTTTTTTGTTTTGTGAAACAATTAACCAGTGCTCTGAGTACTCACTTACCCAAACACACGTTAACTTGAATTGTGCTCAATCAATCGTGATTACTTTCAACTTGTAATATGAGCGGAAAAACTGTCAAGCGCAAACACCTGCGGTAAACCTCTGACATTTATTTATTAGATATTTAAAAAGAGATAATTAGACAGACAGACAGAGAGAGAACAAGATAGATAGATGATAGATGGATTGATAGACAGATAGATTGATAGATAGATAGATAGATAGATAGATGATAGATAGATAGATAGATAGATAGATAGATAGATAGATACACTGCATGTTTTTGGAAAAGTCTGGTGAGTGTTGCTCTATACAATAATCTTTGCAGAAATAAGTATGATGTGTAGTTTTCTGCATAGGGGCAAATAGGTATTTGAGATTTTAAGCAAGCAAATGAACCAATACCTGCTTAAACAGCACAAAGACATAGCAATGGGATTTCAGTGGGATTTTGTGCAAATTTACTATGCCACAATTTACTTCTTTTTTACTTTACAAATTCATAATATATCATTTTTGATTTGTATGCCCAAATGAGTAGTCAGCATTCCTTCATTGTATATCATATGCACTTTTAAACAAATTAATTACAAATATTACACAGCCATAGCAATGCTGATTAATCAATACATAACTTGACCAATCATTGTGGTATATTTATGGGTTAGACCACCAGTTTAGGTGGTAAGGACACATTTTTCAACAATGCTTACATAGAATGCAAAAATGCATCACAATATCCTATCCTAAGAATTAATTAACTAAGCTTCAAAAGGAAATGCTGTTTCTTATCATCCATCAAAATCTGCAGTTTCTATTTGTCTATGCTTTTATGGATATGTTCACCCCATAATTCTTCTAGATTTTTTTTTCTATGGAACTCATGCAAGTCTATCTCTATCTCTCCCCAGATCTGTCTTTAGCAGTCTCCAGCATTTCTCCGTTTCCCTCTTTTTGAGGTTTGACATGCATGCATGTAATCAAAGTTTTTCAGTAGGCAATAAACTGTGAACAGCAGAATGGGAGTGATGAATGTGCTCCATTACAAATGTGATTTTCAATAAATCTTTCAAGCATTAAATGCATTTTCAATACATTTTAAAAGCCAAAAAAATAGTTTTGTCCTTGAATTGTTTGGCATATGTCTGCTTTCTGTTAAGCTTTGACTGAACTTAAATATCATAAAAAATGCATTGCTTCTACACACTCATTTGTCTTCTATTTTAAAACACATATAATCCTGTGCTTTTTTTTAAAAAAAGTTACATTATCACATTGATAAGCAGGGTGATAAACCTGGATCCTCTCCAGAAGGGAGTTTCAATCAAGTATAGGTAAATGAGCTGGAAATAACTGGACATGCCAGAGGAGTCACATCAGGAACTTAAAGGAACTTATGTCTTGCTTTTATAAAGAAGATATTTCAAATATAAATGCCTGATGTCTAAGCAATAAAAAGAAATGGTGAGCAAAAATGTAATCCTGCCCAAAATAGACCAAATGATCAGGAAATTCTTTATTAATAGCATTTATTAATCAGTGAGTTTGTTAATAGGAATATACTTTGATAGGGATATCCTCTAATATTGGTATAGAGAGGTATTATTGAGGACATAGCTGACCATGGTGCTGAATCCAATGCTGCTGCTATCAGAAAAAAAACAGCCTTCCTACACAGAAATAAAACATATTTAGAGCTGTTTGATCTTGAAAAAAAAGCAAAACCTTTATACACAAATACATAATGATATATTGTGTGTGCCAATAAATATCCAGGTCATATATTCAACTACTACCAGCAAATTATATCAAAAAGTAATAACTTTGTAGAGCCCCAAATTCATAAGAATACTAAGCACATTCAAACCTACATCTATTAAAATAAATACACTGAACTAAACAGAAAATATATTTTTCATAGCATATATTACTTATTATACTATATTTTAAAATAATATATACATTCGATCCGAATGATGCAATATTAGAAATCAGGGCAAGGGCACAGTAACATCCAACTAGCAAGAGAGGAGATTGTGTATGTACAGGAAGATGCTGTGTGAGTCCAGAATATGACATGATGCAGTCTATCTTTAAAATGAGTTTAGCAAAAAAACAAGGCACAGTCAAACGGATTTGTTTCTCTGTGGGAAAAAGTCACTAGGATTCACAGATGTGCTACATAATGGACTATTTTGCTGAGTTCCAGCTCATAGATCTCTTCCCTAGAACACTATCCTGGTCAGAAATGCTGGTTTGCTTTCCCCTTAATCTAGAAACTGATTATTTTCCAACATACTTCATTTTATTTTTCCATTTCTCTCTATTATGAAGTAGATTCAATTTTGCCCAACCCAGCTTAACTCAGTTATATTTTTACATTGCCGAAAATAAAGGTAAAGTTGGCAAACACATTTGCTATTCCTTCCTGCATTTTAAAAAGAAACACTGGACTGTGTAGGGTTTTTGTAGTTTAGCTATTTGAGAGCAGGAATTGTTGAATCTGGGTAGGGTTTGGGCATTTTGGTTCTGTCCACTCAAGGTTTATAACAGAGAGCCAAATCATTACTATAGGAATGAGGAATAACAGACTGTGCTCCAATTCCGCTGTTGCTTTTTGAAGGTATGCATTAAACTCTGTTGTTATCAGAGAAGGCTGCTAAATATTGCATAGAAATACGATGCAACCCTCACCAGCATGTAAATGATAATGTCTCATTTCAAATGCATTGACTTTTTCAGCAACCCCCCCTAACCCATGATAAATGTATATGCACTAGCATACTTATTTTATGGCTAAAAGACTAACACTGAAAGAAGGCTAAATTAATATATGACATATCAAATAGTTAATTTTTTTGCCTATGTGAGTGACATTTCTCCAGTAACAATCTAAGAAGTAAACAGAAAAAAAGCAAAATCAGATTCTTTTTTTTTTTGTCACTTCTCTTGAGAAACTATGTGCATTGCAGTTAAGAATTCATGAGAAATAGAATAATTTCCTAGGGGAGAAAATTGCAACTATGTTTATACTTATCAAAAAAAATAATAATACTGAATGCTGATGTTTGGTCTCATGAGCTCAAAATGAAAAGTTACGAATCAATGTACCTGCAGCATGAAAATCATTGTATATATTGTTCATTTAGTTGGTCCCTTTTGGATGAATTAAAGTTTCACACAACAGCATTTTGCTGTTATATAATGCTCATGGTAGTTCCAATAATTAGCAGCAATCAGTCAAATATAATTCACAGCTATATTCATGACATGTTAGAACCATAATTCCCTCCATTTCCATAAATTATGAATTATGCCAATGATACAGTTTCTGATTTTACTTGTACATTGAAACAAACAATCTTAGCCCTCAGTTATGCTCTTAGTAGTTAGTAATGGTGAAAGGGAGTTTAATTGATGCAACTTAGACAATACAAATCTATCATTTTTAAAATGGCATACAAGTCAATATTGAATTTTCTGTGTTTTGTGTTAAAAAAAAATGCCCTCTACCCTGCTTACTATTGTTTCTATTTGATGTGGTATGCTTGTTTGGTTGATATGTATATGATCTGCAGGCATGGAATATGGACATACATTTTAACAAGTCATCAATGGTGTAAATGGAATTTAACTTAGAGGCTTTGAATTTGCAGTTTTATGTCCCTATAAAATTCACCTTAATTGGTATTCGGAGTCCAAGCATTGCCTAAGGTCTTGGAGTTAAAACTTAGGTATACCAGCAGGTGATATTTACACTATGGTGTCCTTGTACTGGAATTATTTGGGTGTATGGCACCTTGTACTGGGGGGCCTTTTGGGGAGGCCATTATTGTTGCCTTGCTTACATTTGAAGACTATGTTTGGTGCCTTGGCAGTCCTTGAAAAAACATTTTAGCTACCAGAGTGCCCTTGGAGAGACTTTATAGGTGCTGGAAGATCCATATAGCAGTACATCTATGGATGTTGGAAGTCCCTTGGGGTGACTCTTATAATTGTGGAGGTTCTTTATGAGATGACTATTATGTATGCTTGGGGTAGAAACCTTGAAGTGGGGGGTGATGCATCATTCACAGAGTAATAGTGTACATGGGAATAGAACTCTATGGATAAAAACAAGGTGTTATGTTCAGTTAGGGTACAAATGGGTAAATATGATGAGGCATCATAATTTGGATTTTATTGAAGTGGGTTGTCTACATAATTACTGCCCATGGAAGACTATGTACTTGCATGTATTTCACCTTGGTTTAAAAGTCAGCCTAATTTGTGTGTAGAGAAAGTAAAACTGAACATATTAAAATCAGAGAGAATTTTAATCAAATAAAGGCCACTTACTATAAAAAGTAGGTTTATTAATATTGAGAATTAAGAAATAAAAAAGGCATTTATATATACAGTAGTTTACCAAAACAATTCTTTACATAGATCTGGTTTGTTGTATTGTGCTGCTCCATCTGAGGGTTCTTAAAAAGGAATCCTGCCTTTGAACGTCATATATGATTGTAAGAAAATAAATAAATATTAAAAATGTTTAAGGTGCATGTTTAGATCTGTGTGGCTACACATATTCTTAATTCATGGGGGAATCATAGATCATAGGGCTGATATACAACCCCAATTTCTGAAAAGGTTGGGACAGTATAGCAAAATGCAAAAAACAAGCAACAAGAGTGATTTGAAAATTAAATTCACCCTGTACTATATTGAAAACACATTATTAACATATAATTTGATGTTCTACTTTGTGAATTTAATGTATTTTTGAAAATATACACTAATTTCAAAATAGATGACTGCAATACGTTCCAAAAAAAGTTGGGACAGGGCCAGGGCAATTTAGGACTAATAGCGATATGACAAGTTGAAAAAAGAAGGTGATGTGAAACAGGTGAGGCAATTGTGTAATCATAGTATATAAGGAGCCTCCAAAAAAGGCCTAGGCCTAGATTTAGAGTTCGGCGGTAGCCGTCAAAACCAGCGTTAGAGGCTCCTAACGCTGGTTTTGGCCGCCCGCTGGTATTTGGAGTCAGTGATTAAAGGGTCTAACGCTCACTTTTCAGCCGCGACTTTTCCATACCGCAGATCCCCCTACGCCATTTGCGTAGCCTATCTTTTCAATGGGATCTTTCTAACGCCGGTATTTAGAGTCGTTTCTGCAGTGAGCGTTAGAGCTCTAACGACAAAATTCCAGCCGCCTGAAAATAGCAGGAGTTAAGAGCTTTCTGGCTAACGCCGGTTTATAAAGCTCTTAACTACTGTACCCTAAAGTACACTAACACCCATAAACTACCTATGTACCCCTAAACCGAGGTCCCCCCACATCGCCGCCACTCGATTAAAATTTTTAACCCCTAATCTGCCGACCGCCACCTACGTTATACTTATGTACCCCTAATCTGCTGCCCCTAACACCGCCGACCCCTGTATTATATCTATTAACCCCTAACTTGCCCCCCACAACGTCGCCGCAAGCTACTTAAAATAATTAACCCCTAATCTTCCGACCGCAAATCGCCGCCACCTACGTTATCCCTATGTACCCCTAATCTGCTACCCCTAACATCGCCGACCCCTATGTTATATTTATTAACCCCTAATCTGCCCCCCTCAACGTCGCCGACACCTGCCTACACTTATTAACCCCTAATCTGCCGAGCGGACCTGAGCGCTACTATAATAAAGTTATTAACCCCTAATCCGCCTCACTAACCCTATCATAAATATTATTAACCCCTAATCTGCCCTCCCTAACATCGCCGACACCTACCTTCAATTATTAACCCCTAATCTGCCGACCGGAGCTCACCGCTATTCTAATAAATGTATTAACCCCTAAAGCTAAGTCTAACCCTAACACTAACACCCCCCTAAGTTAAATATAATTTTTATCTAACGAAATAAATTAACTCTTATTAAATAAATGATTCCTATTTAAAGCTAAATACTTACCTGTAAAATAAATCCTAATATAGCTACAATATAAATTATAATTATATTATAGCTATTTTAGGATTAATATTTATTTTACAGGCAACTTTGTAATTATTTTAACCAGGTACAATAGCTATTAAATAGTTAAGAACTATTTAATAGTTACCTAGTTAAAATAATAACAAATTTACCTGTAAAATAAATCCTAACCTAAGATATAATTAAACCTAACACTACCCTATCAATAAAATAATTAAATAAACTACCTACAATTACCTACAATTAACCTAACACTACACTATCAATAAATTAATTAAACACAATTGCTACAAATAAATACAATTAAATAAACTATCTAAAGTACAAAAAATAAAAAAGAACTAAGTTACAGAAAATAATAAAATATTTACAAACATAAGAAAAATATTACAACAATTTTAAACTAATTACACCTACTCTAAACCCCCTAATAAAATAACAAAGCCCCCCAAAATAAAAAATTCCCTACCCTATTCTAAAATACAAATATTACAAGCTCTTTTACCTTACCAGCCCTGAACAGGGCCCTTTGCGGGGCATGCCCCAAGAATTTCAGCTCTTTTGCCTGTAAAAAAAAACATACAATACCCCCCCCCAACATTACAACCCTCCACCCACATACCCCTAATCTAACCCAAACCCCCCTTAAATAAACCTAACACTAATCCCCTGAAGATCTTCCTACCTTGTCTTCACCATACCAGGTTCACCGATCCGTCCTGGCTCCAAGATCTTCATCCAACCCAAGCGGGGGTTGGCGATCCATAATCCGGTGCTCCAAAGTCTTCCTCCTATCCGGCAAGAAGAGGACATCCGGACCGGCAAACATCTTCTCCAAGCGGCATCTTCTATCTTCTTCCATCCGATGACGACCGGCTCCATCTTGAAGACCTCCAGCGCGGATCCATCCTCTTCTTCCGACGACTAGACGACGAATGACGGTTCCTTTAAGGGACGTCATCCAAGATGGCGTCCCTCGAATTCCGATTGGCTGATAGGATTCTATCAGCCAATCGGAATTAAGGTAGGAATTTTCTGATTGGCTGATGGAATCAGCCAATCAGAATATAGTTCAATCCGATTGGCTGATCCAATCAGCCAATCAGATTGAGCTCGCATTCTATTGGCTGTTCCGATCAGCCAATAGAATGCGAGCTCAATCTGATTGGCTGATTGGATCAGCCAATCGGATTGAACTATATTCTGATTGGCTGATTCCATCAGCCAATCAGAAAATTCCTACCTTAATTCCGATTGGCTGATAGAATCCTATCAGCCAATCGGAATTCGAGGGACGCCATCTTGGATGACGTCCCTTAAAGGAACCGTCATTCGTCGTCTAGTCGTCGGAAGAAGAGGATGGATCCGCGCTGGAGGTCTTCAAGATGGAGCCGGTCGTCATCGGATGGAAGAAGATAGAAGATGCCGCTTGGAGAAGATGTTTGCCGGTCCGGATGTCCTCTTCTTGCCGGATAGGAGGAAGACTTTGGAGCACCGGATTATGGATCGCCAACCCCCGCTTGGGTTGGATGAAGATCTTGGAGCCAGGACGGATCGGTGAACCTGGTATGGTGAAGACAAGGTAGGAAGATCTTCAGGGGATTAGTGTTAGGTTTATTTAAGGGGGGTTTGGGTTAGATTAGGGGTATGTGGGTGGTGGGTTGTAATGTTGGGGGGGGGGTATTGTATGTTTTTTTTTACAGGCAAAAGAGCTGAAATTCTTGGGGCATGCCCCGCAAAGGGCCCTGTTCAGGGCCGGTAAGGTAAAAGAGCTTGTAATATTTGTATTTTAGAATAGGGTAGGGAATTTTTTATTTTGGGGGGCTTTGTTATTTTATTAGGGGGCTTAGAGTAGGTGTAATTAGTTTAAAATTGTTGTAATATTTTTCTTATGTTTGTAAATATTTTATTATTTTCTGTAACTTAGTTCTTTTTTATTTTTTGTACTTTAGATAGTTTATTTAATTGTATTTATTTGTAGCAATTGTGTTTAATTAATTTATTGATAGTGTAGTGTTAGGTTAATTGTAGGTAATTGTAGGTAGTTTATTTAATTATTTTATTGATAGGGTAGTGTTAGGTTTAATTATATCTTAGGTTAGGATTTATTTTACAGGTAAATTTGTTATTATTTTAACTAGGTAACTATTAAATAGTTCTTAACTATTTAATAGCTATTGTACCTGGTTAAAATAATTACAAAGTTGCCTGTAAAATAAATATTAATCCTAAAATAGCTATAATATAATTATAATTTATATTGTAGCTATATTAGGATTTATTTTACAGGTAAGTATTTAGCTTTAAATAGGAATCATTTATTTAATAAGAGTTAATTTATTTCGTTAGATAAAAATTATATTTAACTTAGGGGGGTGTTAGTGTTAGGGTTAGACTTAGCTTTAGGGGTTAATACATTTATTAGAATAGCGGTGAGCTCCGGTCGGCAGATTAGGGGTTAATAATTGAAGGTAGGTGTCGGCGATGTTAGGGAGGGCAGATTAGGGGTTAATACTATTTATGATAGGGTTAGTGAGGCGGATTAGGGGTTAATAACTTTATTATAGTAGCGCTCAGGTCCGCTCGGCAGATTAGGGGTTAATAAGTGTAGGCAGGTGTCGGCGACGTTGTGGGGGGCAGATTAGGGGTTAATAAATATAACATAGGGGTCGGCGATGTTAGGGCAGCAGATTAGGGGTACATAGGGATAACGTAGGTGGCGGCGGTTTACGAAGCGGCAGATTAGGGGTTAAAAGTGTAATGCAGGGGTCAGCGATAGCGGGGGCGGCAGATTAGGGGTTAATAAGTGTAAGGTTAGGGGTGTTTAGACTCGGGGTACATGTTAGAGTGTTAGGTGCAGACGTAGGAAGTGTTTCCCCATAGGAAACAATGGGGCTGCGTTAAGAGCTGAACGCTGCTTTTTTGCAGGTGTTAGGTTTTTTTTCAGCTCAAACTGCCCCATTGTTTCCTATGGGAGAATCGTGCACGAGCACGTTTTTGATGCCGGCCGCGTCCGTAAGCAACTCTGGTATCGAGAGTTGCATTTGCGGTAAATATGCTCTACGCTCCTTTTTTGGAGCCTAACGCAGCATTTGTTTGAACTCTCGATACCAGAGTTAAATTTATGGTGCGGCCAGAAAAAAACCCGCGGAGCGTTAACAGCCCTTTTACCGCCGAACTCCAAATCTAGGCCCTAGTTCTTAAAGAGCAAGAAGTTGAGGCTCACCAATCTGCCAACAGATGCATTAGCAAATGATCCAACACTTTGAGAACAACATTCCCCAAAAACAAATCAGTAGGATTTTGGGCATTTCACCTTCTAAAGTGCACAATATTATTAAAAGATTCAAGGAATTCAATTTCGGTGCGTAAAGGGCAAAGCCGAAAACCACTTCTGAATGCTTGTAATCTCTGATCCCTCAGGTGTTTTTGTCATGGGCTTGGGAATACTTTGGTAAACTTTTGTCAGTCAACACCATTCTAGTTTTATGCAAAGCAGAAGCCATACATCAACACTGTCCCGAAGCGCCGCAGACTTCTCTGGGCTTGGTCTCATCTGAGATGGACAGTAGCACAGTGGAATCGTGTTTTGTGGTCCGACGGTCAACATTTCAAATAGTTTTTGGAAAAAACAGCCGTCGTGTTCTCCGGGCCAAAGAGGAAAATACCATTCAAGCTGATATCAATGTCAGGTCCAAAAGCCAGCATCTGTCATCATATGGGGGTGTGTCAGTGCCCATGGCATGGCTAACTGGTACATCTGTGAGGGCACCATTAATGCAGAAAGATATGTATACATTTTGTAGAAAAATATGCTTCCATTCAGACGTCCCTGCATTTTCCAGCAGGACAACGCCAAACCATATTCTTCCCATGTTACAAGCTCATGGTTGCATATGCAGGGAGTGCAGGTGCTAGCATTGCCTGCCTGCAGTCCTGACCTGTCTCTAATTGAGAATGTTTGGCGCATTATGAAGTGCAAAATTAGGCAATGAGTTACACTTGTGCAGCTGAAGACATGCATAATGGAAGAATGGGGGGAAATTCTGCTTGCTAAATTTAACCAACTAGTGTCTTCAGTGTCCAAACACTTAACAAGTGTTTTTAAAGAAAGGTGATGTTACACAGTGGTAAACAGTCAACTTTTTTGGACTATGTTGCAGTCATCAGATTTGAAATGAGTGTACATTTTCAAAAATAAATTCAATTCACAAAGTAAAACATCAAATAATGTGTTAATAATGTGTTTTCAATATAGTACAGGGTGAAATGAATTTTCAAATTACTCTTTTTGTTTGGAATTTGGGTTGTAAAGTAAATCAGAAGTATGGCCCCCGTCCCTTGATTACCTATATATATTATTTATTCAAACCCAATGCACTAATAGCCTTTCAGCTGACAGTCACTAAAAACAGACCTTTATTTTGTCCATTTAGATGTTGGTATATTGTCAGGTCTCCAATGATTCATTATCAGGTGAGTGAGCCTACAAAACTATATTACTAGCCAAGAACTAGTTAGTTTTAGTCTATACCCTTTATATTAATTGACTTATATGATGCCCTCAGTTTGAGTCTTCTCAGAATCTGCATCTTCATCAAAGAATATTGATGAGCAGTAGATTCTCAGCATCCTGTATATGACCTAGTTGCTAAAATTACACTGAAACAGTCACCACAAAGGAAAGCAGCACAATAATTATAAGAGTGCCATTATTTTGAAAGTGGACCAATAGCATATTTCAGTTAGATAGCAGGCATTGTTTATTTTACTTAACTTATTGATCAGGAAATCACTTTTATGGACTATTATTATGTAAAATATAAGATCTTTTTCCTTATATATTACAACAGAGGTTATCAAACTTTTTTTAAGTGTTGTGCCAAAGTAATACCATTAATGGCATGTTAGCTTAATTTTGTAACTCAGATTTCATAATTAATAAATATTTAACATATTTTTTTCTATTTATAATAAGCATAATAAAAAAATCTCCAATTCTTGGCCCCGCAGCCCCAATCCTTAAAATTTTATGGGCCATCTGACTGCTGTCTGTTCAGAGGAACCAAAGAAGAGGATAATGCAAAATGCCTGAGGGTCAAAAGTCTTCTTTAACCAAATTTCAAAAGTACACAATTAAATAATTTAAAATGCCCCAAAGGGCTAGATTATGAGTAGCGCGTTAACAGTTACACACAAGCAAAAGGAGTTTATTGTGGGTGTTTGTGCGCGTCGGCTGTAGCGATCATATTACAAACGCGATCACAATAAAGTTAACACACATCGGGTTAGCACAACCTCAGAGCTCTAGTTAACTGTTTCCCGAAACAAAAAAGTGTCACAAAACACATCAAAAATATATTACAAAGTAAAGTTACTCTCTCAATAACACTATCTAACAAAAATTATTCAAAAAAAATATTGCACAAAAACATTTTCAGAAATAGGAGGTCTCAGGCAAAGGGCTTTAACATAGCGATACATACATACATACAAATGTTTAAAGATGTGTATATATATATATATATATATATATATATACAGTCATGGCCAAAAAATTTGGTACCCCTGCATTTCTGTCAGATAATGCACCACTTTGCCCAAAAAAATGTTGCAATTACAACTGTTTAGACATTCTCATGTTTTGTTTATTTCTTTTGTTTATATTAGTATGACACACAAAAAAGTGGAGAAAAAAAAGCCAAATCTGACACATTCCACGCAAAACTCCAAAAATGGACTGGACACAATTATTATCACCTTCTCAAAATTGTAAGAAATAATTGCATTCCAAGTTTGTGATGGTCCTGTAATTTGTATTTAAACTCACCTGTATAAATTAACAGGTGCTGACAATATACAAATCCCACCGGCAACCAGTTAAAATGGTGAAAAATTGACTCATCCTTTCTGTTGTGTGTCTCTGTGTGCCACACTGAGCATGGAGAAGAGAAAGAGCAGCAAAGAATTGTCTGAGAATTTCAGAACAAAAATTGTGGAAAAGCATGGACAATCTCAAGGTTACAAGTCCATCTCCACAGATCTTAATGTTCCTGTGTCCACTGTGCGCAATATTGTCAAGAGATTTACAGCCCATGGTACTGTAGCTAATTTCCCTTGACATGGAAGAAAGAGAAAAAATGATCAAAGATTGCAACAAAGGATTGTTTGAATGGTGGATAAAGAACCTCAATCAACTTCCAGACAAATTCAAGATGACCTTCAGGCACAGGGTACAAATGTGTCAGCTTACACTATGCATCACCATCTGAATGAAAAGGGACGCTATGGTAGGAGACCCAGGAGGACACCACTGCTGACACAGAAACATAAAAAAGCCAGATTAGAGTTTGCCAAAACTTACCTTAAGGAAGCCAAAATACATTTTGCAGAATGTGCTGTGGACAGACGAAACAAAATTACAGCTTTTTGTTAAAGCCCATCATTCTACTGTTTTCAGAAAAAGAAATGAGTCTTTTAAAGAAAAAGAATACAATCCCCACAGTCAAACATGGCAGAGGTTCACTGTTCTTTTGGGGTTGCTTTGATGCTTCAGGCACTAGATGTCGTGACTGTGTGCAGGGCATTATGAAATCTGAAGACTACTAAAGAATTCTGTGGTGCAATGTAGGACCCAGTGTCAGAAAGTTGGGTGTCCTTTAGAAGTCATGGGTCTTACAGCAGGACAATGACCCAAAACACATGTCAAAAAGTACCCAGAAATGGTTTAAGACAAAACGCTGGAGAGTACTGAACTGGCCATCAATGAGTCCAGGGGGTCCATTTATTATTGTGCGGACAGACATGATCCGCTATAGTGAACCATGTCCGCTGCACATCGATAAATGCCGACAGCATACGCTGGAACGGGGGCCAATCGGCCCTTGTTAAATAGACCCCCAGATCTCAATCCCATAGAACACCTGTGGAGAGATCTCAAAACAGCAGTTGGGAAAAGGAACTCTTCCAATCTGAGAGACCTGGAGCAGTTGGCGAAAGAAGAGTGGTTAAAAATTCCAGTAGAGAGGTGTAAGAAACTCATTGAGGTTACAGGAAGCAATTAATTTCAGTTATTTTTTCCAAGGGGTTTGCTATTAAATATTACATTGAGGGTGCCAATAATTTTGTACAGTACATTTTTAGAGTTTTGCATGAAATGTGTCAGATTTGTCTTTTTTTCTCCACCTTTTTTGTGTCATATTACAAGTAAAACCACTTCACCCAAAAACAATTTTCTGGGTGAAGTGGTGCATTATCTGATGGAAATGCAGGGGTGCCAATATTTTTGGACACACACACACATTGTTGCCTTGGCTGTGTGTTTTGGGTCATTGTCATGCTGGAATACCCATCCACGACCCATTTTCAATGCCCTGGCTGAGGGAAGGAGGTTCTCACCGAAGATTTGACCGAACATGGCCCTGCCCATCGTCCCTTTGATGCGGTGAGGTTGTCCTGTCCCCTTAGAAGAAAAACACCCCCAAAGCATAATGTTTCCACCTTCATGTTTGACGTGGGGATGTTGTTCTTAGGGTCATAGGCAGCATTCCTCCTCCTCCAAACACGGCGAGTTGAGTTAATGCCAAAGTGCTCGATTTTGGTCTCATCTGACCACAACACTTTCACCCAGTTCTCCTCTGGATCATTCAGAATTTCATTCCTTCACGACGTAGTGTGTTACCACTTGTTTTCTTGGTGACTATGGTCCCAGCTGCCTTGAGGTCATTGACAAGATCCTTCTGTGTAGTTCTGGGTTGAAACCTCACCTTTTTCATGATCATTGAAACTCCACGAGGTGAGATCTTGCATGGAACCCCAGACCGAGGGAGATTGAAAGTTGACAAGTGTTTCTTTAATTTGCGAATAATCACACCAACTGTTGTCACCTTCTCACCAAGCTGCTTGGTGATGTCTTGTAGCCAATTCCAGCCTTGTGCAGGTCTCCAATCTTGACCCTGACATCCTTGAACAGCTCTTTGATCTTGGCCATTGTGGAGAGTTTGGTGGAATCTGATTGATTGCTTCTGTGGACAGGTGTCTTTTAAACAGGTAACAAGCTGAGATTAAGAGCACTCCCTTTAAGAGAGTGCTCCTTATCTCAGCTCTTTACCTGTATAAAAGACACCTGGGAGCCAGAAATCTTGCTGATTGATAGGGGATCAAATACTTATTACACTCATTAAAATGCAAATAAATGTATAACTTTTTTAAAATGCTTTTTCTGGATTTTTGTTGTTGTTATTCTGTCTCTCACTGTTCAAATAAACCTACTTTCTTTGTCAGTGGGCAAATGTACAAAATCAGCAGGGGATCAAATAATTTCCCCCTCACTGTATATATATATATATATATATATATATATATATATAAATGTTTATATGTGTGTACATGTGTATTTATGTTAATATATATGTATTTCAGACATATATACACATATAAATACATATAGCCCTATATAAGTACATTGGAGCCCTTTGCAGTTAAGTAGATGAGAACATGTAAAAGCAAATTTATTCAATATTAATGTTTAATAAAGTGTTATACTGTGTATTTAGTGTAAATATGTCATTCTAATGTTCTGCACATCGCAGAATATGATCAAAATAAATTAATAATCCTCTATATAGCTGCAAGTATCTATACCTCTATATAATCATGAATATATATATATATATATATATATATATTTGTGCAATATATATATATATATATATATATATACATATGTATTTGTATGTATATATATAGTTAGGTACGGAAATAATTGGACACTGACACAAGTTTTGTTTACCAAAACATATTCAAGTTACAGTTAAATGATGAATATGCTTAAAGTGCAGTCTCTCAGCTTTAATTTGAAGATATTCACATCCAAATTGGAGGAAGGGTTTAGGAATTACAGCTCTTTAATATGTAGCCATGTCTTTTTCAAGGGACCAAATGTAATTGGACAAGTGACTCAAAAGCTGTTTTAATGGACAGGTATAGGCTATTCCTTCATTATTTCATCATCAATTAAGCAGGCAAAAGGTCTGGAGTTGATTCCAAATGTGTCTTTCTCATTTGGAAGCTGTTACTGTGAACCCACAACATGCGTTCAAAGGAGCTCTCAATGCAAGTGAAACAGGCCAACCTTAGGCTGCAAAAAAAAAGAAAAGAAATCCATCAGAGAGATAACAGGAACATTAGGAGTGGCCAAATCAAAAGTTTGGTACATTCTGAGAAAATAAGAACGCACTGGTGAGCTCTGCAACACAAAAAAGCCTGGACATCCATGGAAGACAACAGTGGTGGATAATCCTAGGGCCCTTTCCATGGTAAAGAAAACCCCCGTCACAACATCCATCAAAGGGAAGAACACTTTCCAGGAGGTAGGCACATCATTATCCAAGTCTACCATGAAGAGAAAACTTCATGAGAGCAAATACACAGGGTTCACCACAAGGTGCGAACCATTCACAAGCCTCAAGAAAAGAAAAAAATATCTAAATAAATCCAGCCCATTTCTGGAACAGCATTCTTTGGACAAATGAAACTAAGGTCAACCTGTACCGTAATGGGAAGAAAAAAGTATGGAACAGGCTTGGAACGCTCATGATCTGAAGCATACCACTTAATCTGTAAAACACGGTGGAGGTGATGGCATGGGCATGCATGGCTTTCATTGGCGCTGGGCCACTAGTGTTTATTAATGATGTGACAGAAGACAGAAGCAGCCAGATGAGTTCTGAAGTGAAGATTGGACAGTGCTTCACTTTACAGATGGACAATGACCCAAAACATACTGCAAAATCAACCCAGGGGTTTTTTAAGGCAAAGAAGTTGAATATTCTGCAATGGCCCAGTCAATCACCTGATCTCAACCCGATCGAGCATGCATTTCACTTGATGAAGACAAAATTAAGACTGTAAGACCCACGAACAAACAACTGAAGACAGCTCCAGTAAAGGCCTAGAAAAGCATCACAAAGGAGGAAACCCAGCATTTGATGATGCCCATGCATTCCAGACTTTAAGTAGTCATTGCCTGCAAATGATTCTCAACAAAGAATTAAAAATGAACATTTTATTTATGATTATATTAATTTGTCAAATTACATTTCAGCCCCTGAAATAAGGGGACTGAGTATGAAAATGGTTGCAATTCCTCAACGTTTCATACAATATTTTTATTCAACCCCTTAAATTAAAGATGAGAGTCTGCATTTCAATTGTATCCTGGTTGTTTCATTTCAAATCCATTGTGGTGGCGTATATAGCCAGAATTATGAAAATTGTGTCAGTGTCCAATTATTTACGGACCTAACTATATGTCTGTAAATACATATACTGTATATATATATATACACATACATATTTAGACATGTATACATATGTATATCTATGTTAAAGCCCTTTTTTTAAAAAAAAAACATTTCATTAGACAGTGTTATTATAATTGTAACTGTATTTTTAAATGTATCCTCTATATTATTTTCTACTTTTTTGTCTTGTGTAACAGTTAACCAGAGCTTTGAACTAGGGTTATCCTGATGGACGCTAAAATCCATTGCACTCCGCGAATGCATTTACTTTTAACTTTCAATATGCACGCTACTTTCAACGCAAGCAAAGAACCGCGATAAACCCCTTATTGCTTGCACGCAACAGTTAACACAACACTAGTAATCTAGCCTTATATAAGCCTTTGGGGCCTAGTTATCAAGCCGTCAACCTCAAATACGCTGGAATTCTGCAGCGTATTTGTGGCGAGGCTGATTCGCCTTAGTTATCAAAGACTAGAGACCGGCAAAAGTAGAATTTTGTGACGTAAACTTCGATCCACCGGACTCAGTCCGACACAGATCGATTCTTACGTCACTCCAGATGTTCCGCACACAAGTGCGGCACAATCTGACTACTTTTGCTAGTTATCAAAAAACTAGCAGGTACGCTCTGCACTTTTCCGGCCCAGCGTACCTGGTTTTCTATTGGTTTTCTATTGGCTGTTCCGATCAGCCAATAGAATGCGAGCTCAATCAGATTGGCTGATTGGATCAGCCAGTCAGATTGAACTTGAATCTGATTGGCTGATTCAATCAGCCAATCAGATTTTTCCTACCTTAATTCCGATTGGCAGATAGAATCCTATCAGCCAATTGGAATTGAAGGGACGCCATCTTGGATGACGTCCCTTAAACGAGCCTTCATTCGTCGGTAGTCCGTCGGTAAAGAAGGATGTTCCGCGTCGGCGGGATGAAGATTGAAGACCCCGCTTGGAAGATGACATCGCCCGGATAGAAGACTTCTTCAGCACCTCTTGGAAGATGACATTGCCCAGATGGAAGACTTCTTCAGCGCCAACTGGAGGATCACTTCATCGGATGGAAGATTTCTTCAGCGCCCCTTGGAGGATAACTTCTGCCGCTCCGGATCTCCTCTTCAGTTCCATCGCTGCTCGGCTGAGTGAAGACGACTCAAGGTAGGATGATCTTCAGGGGATTAGTGTTAGGTTATTTTAAGGGGGGTTTGGGTTAGATTAGGGGTATGTGGGTGGTGGGTTTTAACGTTGGGGGTGGGTTGTATTTTTCTTTTACAGGCAAAAGAGCTGAATTCTTTGGGGCATGCCCCACAAAAGGCCCTTTTAAGGGCTGGTAAGGTAAAAGAGCTTTGAACTTTTTTAATTTAGAATAGGGTAGGGCATTTTTTTATTTTGGGGGGGGGTTGTTATTTTATTAGGGGGCTTAGATTAGGTGTAAGTAGCTTAAAATTGTAATATTTTTAAAATGTTTCTAACTTATTTTTTTTATTTTTTGTACTTTAGTTAGTTTATGTAATTGTATTTAATTGTAGTTATTCATAGTTAATTTATTTAATTAATTTAATGATAGTGTAGTGTTAGGTTTAATTGTAACTTAGGTTAGGATTTATTTTACAGGTAATTTTGTATTTCTTTTAGCTAGGTAGTTATTAAATAGTTAATAACTATTTAATAACTATTCTAACTAGCTAAAATAAATACAAAGTTACCTGTAAAATAAATATAAATCCTAAGATAGCTACAATGTAATTATTAATTACATTGTAGCTATCTTAGGGTTTATTTTACAGGTAACTATTTCGCTTTAAATAGGAATAATTTATTAAAGTATAGTGTAGTGTTAGGTGTAATTGTAACTTAGGTTAGTTTTTTATTTTACAGGTAAATTTCTCTTTATTTTAGCTAGGTAAGCTATTAAATAGATAATAACTATTTAATAGCTATTGTACCTAGTTAAAATAAATTGAAATTTGCCTGTAAAATAAAAATAAATCCTAAGATAGCTACAATATAATTATTATTTATATTGTAGCTATATTAGGGTTTATTTTAAAGGTAAGTATTTAGTTTTAAATAGGATTAATTTAGTTAATAATAGAAATATTATTTAGATTTATTTAATTAATATTTAAGTTAGGGGGTTGTTAGGGTTAGTGTTAGACTTAGGTTTAGGGGTTAATAATTTTATTACAGTGGCAGCGGTGTAGTGGGGGGCAGGATAGGGGTTAATAAATTTATTATAGGTGGCGACGGTGTAGGGGGGGCAGGATAGGGGTTAATAAATTTAATATAGGTTGCGGCGGCGTCAGGAAGCAGCGGTTTAGGGGTTAAACTATTTATTTAGTTGCGGCGTGGTGCGGGATCAGCAGGATAGGGGTTAATAACTTTATTATAGAGGGCGACGGTATAGGGGGGGCAGGATAGGGGTTACTAGGTATAATGTAGGCGGCAGCGGTGTCTGGGAGCGGCGGTTTAGGGGTTAATACATTTATAAGAGTTGCGGCGGGGTCTAGGAGCGGCAGTTTAGGGGTTAATACATTTATAAGAGTTGCGGCGGGGTCTAGGAGCGGCAGTTTAGGGGTTAATACATTTATAAGAGTTGCGGCGGGGTCTAGGAGCGGCGGTTTAGGGGTTAATACATTTATAAGAGTTGCGGCGGGGTCTAGGAGTGGCGGTTTAGGGGTTAATAACTTTATTTAGTTGCGGGGGGCTCCGGGGGCGCCGGTATAGGAGGTAGAACAGTGTAGTTTAGTGTGACTGCTTAGTGACAGGCTAGCAAGAAAGCTGTAAAAAAGCCAAAGAGCAGCGAGATCGGATGAGTGATAACTCTCACAGTCCGCTGCTCATCGCCCCGTACTTGGTGCGCAGCTTTTTGACAGCTTTTTTGATAACTTAGGCAAATTTTTGCAGGTCCGCGGCGGCGATGTGAGGCGAGCTTAGGCGGGCGTATTGGGCCGGCGAAGGCAGGAAAAGTAGACACGTTGATAACTACCCCCCTTTGTGTGCAATGTAATGTGTGTATTGTAGTGTAGTTTTGAATAATTTTTACCTTTGCCAGAATACTGTATATAAAATATTAGTCATGAGTATGAACTATATTGAACTTGTGTCATCACAACTATGCTAGAAGTAAACTTTTTGCTTATGTTGGGTAGCGCTTGTATTACAAGTTGAAAGTAAAAAGTTTTCGCTTGCACACTAACCTGATGTGCGCAAAAAGCCAAATCTATCACACACGTAATAACCTATTCCCCCATTAAAGTCAATGGAGCAAAAAAAGTGGAAAAATAAACCTTACATCCTGCTAACGCTAACCCAAACGCATATTCTTAAGTGTGCTAACCCAACATAAAAATTTGAATATTTATGTTCTATTTATTCATAAATACATATTTCTAAATATATATGATGATAATTTTGCTACTATATATAATTTTATATATATATATATATATATATTATATATATATATAGGTATAGATATATACAGATACATATATGAATATCTATTTATAAATTTTATAAATACATAGAACATATTCTGCTATGTGCAGAACATTGGAATGTTAAATATTTACAGTAAATACACAGTATAACACTTTATTAAATATGAATTTTGCATAAATAAGTTTTTACATGTTTTCATCTAGTTAACTTTCAAGGGCTTCAATGCACCTATATATATGTGTCTATATTTTTGTACATATGTATTCATGTGTTTATATGTGCATATATGTCTGTAAATACATATATAAATACATAAGTACATTTGTAGGCATATATACAGTATATATACAGTATATATATATATATATATATATATATATATATATATATAGACATACATGTTTAGAAATGTGTATGTATGTATGTCTACATTAAAGCCCTTTGCCTGCCTTTTTTTCTAACACCTGAAATCTTTGAGCTTTTAGAAATTCTTTGTTCAATATATTTTTTTAAATCATTTGTATTAGATGGTGTTATTATGAGTCTAACTGTAACTTTCAACTTGTAATACGAGCGCATTTAAACTTGCGTGGAAAATAATGTGAAAACCAGTTATTGCTCGTGCATATATGATAGCGCACCATTCATAATCTGGCCCTAAATTTGATCCACTTTTTTTGGCCTTACAACAAATGGTAGTAATATGAGATTTGTAAATTGTATGTATTATATTGTGCGGCACTTCTTTTTATCAATTATTTTAAGAACATTGACAATGTTAGTTTTTTTCATACACTGTCCCCAAAGAAATCTGCTTATAGCACGTTAAATAACAGCTGTTTTTACAGAAATCCAAAAGGCCAGTTGTTTCAGATAATTGGGTGCGTATGATTAATGATTATCTTACTAAAGAGAGAAATAATATGGAGTCTTGTTTATTCATGAATGTTTCCCTTTAAACTCAATTATGTGCACAGCTACGAGGGAATACAGGACAATCACAAGATGTTTTCAAAGACAAATCATGCACCATTCTAGAGCTACGTGAGCTATTGTATTGATCTGCATATGTTTATTGATAGGATTTCTAACAACAAACTTGTTCTGTTGTTCCAGCTCACTTATTAACTTTGCCGGTCTGTTGACATCTTTTTCAAGTCATTCTATAATGTTTTTCACTGGCAAGTTATGTATTGTTATATTGATTGTATTTAATGTTTACTGAATTTCAATTTAGTATAATGAGCATCTACATTTTCATGCTTAGAAACACATAGTTTACTGTTGTCATAAATTAATAATCCAATATATATCCTCGTATCTATTTTCGAGCAAAAAAAAAGCTTAGTCTGCCAAAAATGTTTTTATATATTGCCATTTACTTTTGTTACAAAACCTAGCAACTGTAATATTTTATTTCTTGCATAGGAACTTAATTTCTATTAGGCTCGTACATTTGTTTAAAGGGATATGAAACCTAAAATGTTTTATTTCATGATTCAGATAGAGCATGCAATTTTATGCAACTTTCTAATTTACTCCTATTAGTAATCAGCTAGATTACAAGTTTGTGCGTTCGTCTTTTAACGCTGAAAATATGGCATTTTCAGCATTAAAATAGCACTGCAGCCATTATGAGTCTTGTCGGTATAGCTGTACCGCAAGCCTTTTAGCCTGTAACGCAACGTCAGTACCACACTCGTAAAAATTACGTTTTTTAATGGGATTTCCATAGCGCCGGTATTACGAGTTTTGTGGTGAGGCTAAAAAGCGAGGGTTACACTCTAAAACGACAAGATCTGTAATGCCATATTAAGTCAGTAGTTATGAGTGTTACGCTACAAATCTGTAACATAAAACTCATAACTAAACTGCTACAAAGTACACTAAACACCCATAAACTACCTCTTAACCCCTAAAACGAGACCTTCCTGCATCGCAAATACAATATTAAACTTATTAACCCCTAATCTGCTGCTCCCGACATCGCCACCACTAAACATTTTTATTAACCCCTATTCCGCCGCTCCCCATCGTCACCACTATAATAAACATCTTAACCCCTAAACCACCGCCCTCTCGCATCGCAAACACTATTTAAATATAATTAACCCCTAATCTGCCGTCAGCCCACATCGCCCCCACTATACTAAAGTTATTAAGCCCTACACCGCCGCCACTATAATAAACCTATTAACCCCTAAACCAAAAGCCCCCCACAATGAAATAAACTAAATTAAACTAGTAACCCCTAAACCTAATTCCTCTTTAATTTTATATTAAAATTACAATTTCCCTATCTTAAATTAAATTAAAACTTACTTGTCATATAAAAAAAAACTAAGTTTAAACTAACAATTAAACTAATATAATTATTAAACTAGAATTAAACTAACTACCAATTAAATAAACTAAACTACACATTAAAAAAATCCTAAAACTACTCTAAAAATTACAAAGTATCTTTGGGTGTGGTGTTTGATTTTTGTAGCAAAAGAGCTGTTTAACTACAAAGGCCCTTTTAAGGGCCCTCAAAATGCCCTTTTAAGGGCCCTTGGTAGTTTATTCTAGATTAGGCTTTTTTATTTTGAGGTGTTTTTTTTTTTTTTAAAGGGCATTAGAATAGGAATATTTTATATATATATATATATATATATATATATATATATATATATATAATTTCTAGGGGGGTTTGTAATGGTAGGTTTTCTTATTTTTTGTGATTTTAGTGTTTTTTTGTTTTTTGTAATTTTAGGTTTTAGTGCAAAGTTTTAACAAGGTATTTATTAAATGGTTAATAGCTATTTACTAACTAGTCTACCTAGTTAAAATATATACAAACTTACCTGTGAACTATTAGTTATATTGTAGCTAGCTTAGGTTTTATTTCACAGGTAAGTATTTAGTTTTAAATAGGTATTATTTAGTTAATAATTGTAAGTTTAATTTAGATCTATTTTAATTATGTTAAAGTTAGGGGGTGTTAGGGTTTAGAGTTAGGTTTAGAGTTAGGTTTAGGGGTAGGTGTAGGGGTTAATAGTTTAAGTTAGGTTGTTGCGATGTGGGGGGCTGGGGGTTTAGGGATTAATAGGTTTATTTAGTGTTAGTGATGTGGGAAGCAGGAGATTTAGGGGTTGATAACTTTATTTAGTTGCGGCGATGTCGGGGAGCAATGAAATAGGGGTTAATAACTTTAATTTAGTGGTGGCGATGTTGGGGTGTGGTGGAATAGGGGTTAATACCTTTAGTATGGTGGCGGCGATTAAGGATTAATAAGGTGGCGGCGATATCGGGAGCGGAAGATTAGGGGTTAATAACTGTAGGCAGGCGTCGCGATGTCGGGGGCAGCAGATTAGGGGTGTTTAGACATAGGGTTTATGTTAGGGTGTTAGGTTTACACGTTAGTTTTCTTTCCCCATAGACATCAATGGGGCTGCGTTATGGAGCTTTTCTTTTTTTCGCGATCGCAGGTGTTAGACTTTTTTCTGACCCGCTCTCCCCATTGATGTCTATAGGGAAATCGTGCACAAGCACGTCAGAACAGCACTTGTTTTTGCTGCGGTATGGGGCTTAAAAACCCCATATCGCCCGCACAAGCCAGGTTTTTTAAAACTTGTAATGGCAGCGCTATAGGGGATTAAACAACGCCACTTTTGTTGTGTTTCTTAATTTCCCTATAGCTCTCAAAACTCGTAATCTAGGCGAATGTTTCTTCCTTCTCTTTGTATCTTTATTTGAAACACAGCTACGTAAGCTTAGGAGCTGGTCCATTTTTGGTTCAGCCCCTGGGTACGGCTTGCTGATTGGTGGCTAAATGTAGCCACAATGTTCTGAATTCTATGGACTAAACAGCAGCCACTCTGGAGCCAGTGAAAAAAAAATATTTTTTCAGTTACAGAAAAGAAGAGCAAATTAAATGAAATAAAGTAGAATGCTATTGTTAGTATGCATAAACAAAAACTTTATGGAGGATTTAATTGCTGAGCTAATGTTCCTTTAAAGTCAAAAAGTTGTACATCTACTGGATTGGAAAGCCTAAGGAAAGTTTGCTTAAAAAAACAAAACACCAGAGTTGTGGGTTGGACCTTGAAGCTGCACCTGGGCCTATCAACATTTGGTCAAATGCTATTATTATCCCTTTATTTAATAGACTTTACCTTGGTGTATGCATCTAAGTCAAAGTAATCTATTTCATGTATCAAAATTGAATGTTCTGGGTCCTTATCTTGCCATAGAATTAACTCACCAATGTTGTATCTGTGCAAGTTCAGGATCCATCAAAAGAATCCCAGACCATCACACTTCCTTCTCCATGTTTGACAATTGGTGTCACTCAACGAAAAAAAAAATCTTTTGCATGATTTAAATTTTTTTATTAATTGGTCCATAGGACCTAATTCCTGGTTTCAGTAGCCCATTAGCTGTACTTCATGACCCACGCAAGCCTTTTTTTTTTTTTCCTAGCTGTTAAACCTGCAGATCCGTCTTCTTTTCATAACTAAAAGTGAAACTTACTTCAACCAGTGTTAAGCTGTGCCTGAAGCTGTTGTCCCGTGAGCCACCTATTATGCAAGCTGTTGACTTGTCTACTGATTCTGTTGTTGGTTTGGGTTTGTCAGATGGACCTCTTCCTGTCAGAGTTTCCTCCAGTCTCCAAATGCCTTTTGATGGTGTAGGAAACTGTACCCATTCCTTTGTCGCTCTTTGCAAGGATTTCCAGCTGTGTTACCAGGGACACTGAGTGTTCCTGTTAACAGATTGTGGAGGATAATTATAAACAAGGAAAGACCCTGGTAAAAGAGCTGAAAATCTTTGCAAAGATCTGTGTTAACTCTGGCACTTCAATCAAGTTGATTTGCCTAAGCTATTAAAGAGGTGAACTCTTTGCAATAGATGAATGTGTCCATGGGTTAGACCATGAGGGACTCAATTGCCTTGTTGATTTTAAAACTAAGGCCCTAAGTTATCAAGGTCTGTCGGACCTGATCCGACAGTGCGGATCAGGTCCGACAGACCTCGCTGAATACGGCGAGCAATACGCTCGCCGTATTCAGTATTGCACCAGCAGCTCACAAGAGCTGCTGGTGCAACACCACCCCCTGCAGACTCGTGGCCAATAGGCCACCAGCAGGGGGGTGTCAATCAACCCGATCGTACTCGATCGGGTTGATTTCCGGCGATGTCTGTCCGCCTGCTCAGACCGCTGCTTCATAACTGCTGTTTCTGGCGAGCCTGCAGGCTTGCCAGAAACACGGGGCATCAAGCTCCATTCGGAGCTTGATAAATATGCCCCTATATGTTTTATGTAATAAAAAACTTTTAATAAGAAGAGAGCTTGTTTTGTCTGTGCAGTCATTTATTGACCCTATCATACCCAGAGCTGGTCTTAGCCTTGGTAAATGTGAGTACTTGTCTTCACCTGTTATCAAATATAACTATATATACAGTTTACCACTATAAGAATGGTGTTCTCTCCTCTGTGTTTTATTTGAGTAACTTCTGAAAGCTGAGTTAAAGGGACACTAAACCCAAATTTTTTCTTTCATGAATCAGATAGAGCATGCAACTTTAAGCAACTTTCTAATTTACTCCAATTGTCAATTTTTCTTCATTCTCTTGCTATCTTTATTTGAAAAAGAATGCATCTAAGCCAAGGAGCCAGCCAATTTTTGGTTCTGTACACTGGACAGCACTTGTTTATTGGTGCAAGGACAACCCAGGTTGTGAACCAAAAATGGGTCAGCTTCAAAACTTACATTCTTGCTTTTCAAATAAAGATAGCAAGAGAATAAGGACAAATTGATAATAGGAGTAAATTAGAAAGTTGCTTAAAATTGCATGCTCCATCTGAATCATGAAAGAAAAAAATTTAACTACACCATCTTTTCACAAAGTGGAAAGATTTTTCACATAATTGACACACTATTTGAGTTATTTTGTATTCACTTTTTGTGTGTTATTTTATCACTTATTAGTGGTATTGTTGTATTCACTATTGTATTATTTATTTACAATACATTAGACTGTCAATTTAGCCTTCTTACCTCATATTTCAAGGCTTTACATTTTCTTTCAAGAAGAACACTCATTGTTTTACCTGTAAACCTCTCAACTGCTTTACAAAAATTTATATTGTAACATATGTGGTTCTATTTTCCAGTACTACTGTATGTAAACTTTTTGAAATAAAAGCTAAAAATAATAGTAATAATAATAATTGTAATATGTTAATTCACCTCAACAGAATGTCAGCCTGTGAGCAATATGGGGAAAAAAAAATATGGACATGTATACATACCTCCCAAAATTTCCCATAAGTCTGAGTGAGGGAGACATTTGTGTGGAGCCAGGCTGTTCTATAGGTGTAATCATTAGTAGAGGGGAGGAGTTTAGAGTGTATTGTCGGCATGACTGGACTGTGGGGGGGGGGGGTTAAGGGGGTGGAGTATTGCCATGTTTACTAATCAGCTGATTATTTTTTAACCTGTGCTCCAGTTCAAATATTTTGGAAATCTTTCCTGTTAGGGAGGCCTGTGGACAGGTTTCAAAAACCCCTGATATATGCAAATAGGAGGTGAACAAACTATTAAGATATAGGGCTCCATTTATTATAGGTCAGGCAGATATAATTCACAGTAGCTCACTGTAAGCAGACAGCATACACTGTCCACATTTAACATTGCACAAACAATAATTGTGCAATGTCGCCCCCTGCTCGCTGGTGGCCAATTGGCCGCTAGCAGGGGCTGTGAAACATCTGATTTGACTTGATTGGGATGATTTCAACCCGCAATCATGGCAGGCAAGTTAAACAGCAGCGGTCTTAAACGGACAGTCTACTCTGGAATTTGTATTTTTTTAAAGATAGATAATCCCTTTGTTACCCTTGCCTCAGTTTTGCATAACCAATATGGTTATATTAATTATATATTAATAATAATACAATTTTTACCTCTGGAATTACCTTATTTCAGTTCATTAGACAGACGTGCATTTTAGATGATCAGTGCTAACTCCTAGGTAACTCCACGGGAGCCTGATGAAACAGCCATTGTTTGGCTGACAAATGCGTTGCTGTTTTTATTTGTTTTTTTTTAAAGTGAGTTTTTAAACTTACCACTTGCTGCCATCCACTTATTTACCATCTACACCATTGTTGAATGGTACAAGAGCATTCTGGGACATAGTATCTTGATCCATCCCACCGTTGTTGGAGTTTTGCCAAAGGCCAGTCTGCTGGATGACTGTTTGATTCCAGCCTGCGTTACTTTCACAAAGAGGGTTGCCTACCTAAATGTGAGTGGAATATCTCTTGCACATCATCACACTAGTGCATACAATACTAGGCCATGTAACGCTTCTGTTTCTTTTCATCTCCTACAGATTACTGATCCCTGGATCTCGGCCTACGATCCATTTACAGATAGCAGTCAGGACCTGTACTACATTGAAACCATTTGGTTGTTTTCAAGGACATACTCTACACTGATATATGTGACTTGTCACGTATATACTATATATGTTCAGTTTGTGTTTATTTGTCTAATCAAAAGATTTGTTGTATTTTTCCCCATTGCACATTTTTTGAATTGTATATTATACCCCCATTTGATAATATATATATCATCCTGACCTACGGCGCCCCCTATATATATATAATATATATATATATATTTATATTTTTTTGTATGAGCACAATGTTATCTAAATCAAACATGAACTAGCACTATCTAGCTTTGAAACACTGTCAACATTTACTCAAATAAGAGGCAGCCTTCAAGGGCTTAGAAATTAGCATATGAGCCTACCTAGGTTTAGCTTTCAACAAAAAATACCAAAAAAACAAACGCCTAGATTGCGAGTTCTGCATTAGCTTTAAAAAGCAGCGTTAAGGGGTCCTAACGCTGCTTTTTTTTAACGCCCGCTGGTATTACGAGTCAGGCAGGAAAGGGTCTACCGCTCACTTTTTTCCGCATCTTTTCCATACTGCAAATACCCTTACGTCAATTGCGTATCCTATCTTTTTAATGGGATTTTCCTAACGCTGGTATTACAAGTCGTGGAAGAAGTGAGCGGTAGAGCCTCTACCTCCAAGACTCCTACCGCATATAAAAGTCAGTAGTTAAGAGTTTTATGAGCTAACGCCGGAACATAAAGCTCTTAACTAAAGTGCTACAAAGTATACTAACACCCATAAACTACCTATGAACCCCTAAACTGAGCCCCCCCCCCACATCGCAAACACTAAAATAAATTATTTTAACCCCTAATCTGCCGACCGGACATCGCCGCCACCTACATTATACCTATGAACCCCTAATCTGTTGCCCCTAACATCGCCGACACCTACATTATATTTATTAACCCCTAATCTACCCCCCCCCAACGTCGCCGCCAGCTACCTACACTTATTAACCCTAATCTGCCGACCAGACATCGCCGCCACTATCATAAATGTATTAACCCCTAAACCGCTGCACTCCCGCCTCTCAAACACTATAATACATTTTATTAACCCCTAATCTGCCGTTCCTAACATCGCTGCCACCTACCTAAAATTATTGACCCCTAATCTCCCGCCCCCAACGTCACCGCTTCTATAATAAAGTTATTAACCCCTAAACCTAAGTCTAACCCTAACCCTAACACCCCCCTAAATTAAATATAATTTAAATAAATCTAAATAAAATTACTATAATTAAATAAATCAATCCTATTTAAAACTAAATACTTACCTATAAAATAAACCATAAAATAGCTACAATATAACTAATAATTACATTGTAGCTATTTTAGGAATTATATTTATTTTACAGGCAACTTTGTATTTATTTTAACTAGGTACAATAGCTATTAAATAGTTAATAACTATTTAATAGCTACCTAGTTAACAAAATTACCTTTAAAATAAATCCTAACCTAAGTTACAAATACACCTAACACTACACTATCAATACATTAATTAAATAAATTAACTACAATTATCTAAAATAAAATTAAATTAAATAAACTAAACTATATTACAAAAAAAAACACTAAATTACAAAAAATAAAAAAATATTACAAGAAGTTTAATCTAATTACACCTAATCTAAGCCCCCTAATAAAATAAAAAAGCCCCCCAAAATAATAAAATGCCCTATCCTAAACTAAATTACAAAGTAATCAGCTCTTTTAACAACCCTTAAAAGGGCTTTTTGTGGGGCATTGCCCCAAAGTAATCAGCTCTTTTACCTGTAAAAAAAACAAATACAATACCCCCCCCAACATTACAACCCACCACCCACACACCCCTACTCTAAAACACACCCTATCCCACCTTAAAAAAAACTAACACTACCCCATTGAAGATCACCCTTCCTTGAGCCGTCTTCAGCCAGCCGGGCACCGATGGGGCAGAAAAGGACATCCGGACCAGCACAAGTCTTCATCCGATCCGGCCTGAAGTCTTCCTCCAGACGGGCAGAAGAGGTCCTCCATCAAGCAGAAGTCTTCATCCAAGTGGCATCTTCTATCTTCATCCATCCGGCGCGAAGCGGGTCCATCTTCAAGACATCCAATGCGGAGCATCCTCTTCTTTCTGACGACTAACGACAAATGAAGGTTCCTTTAAATGACGTCATCCAAGATGGCGTCCCTCGCATTCCGATTGGCTGATAGGATTCTATCAGCCAATCAGAATTAAGGTAGGAAAAATCAGATTGGTTGATTTAATAAGCCAATCGGATTGAAGTTCAATCCGATTGGCTGATTGGATCAGCCAATAGAATTGACCTCACATTATATTGGCTGATCCAATCAGCCAATCGGATTGAACTTCAATCCGATTGGCTGATTAAATCAACCAATCGGATTTTTCCTACCTTAATTCCGATTGGCTGATAGAATCCTATCAGCCAATCGGAATTTGAGGGACGCCATCTTGGATGACATCATTTAAAGGAACCTTCATTCGTTGTTAGTCGTCAGAAAGAAGAGGATGCTCCGTGTCGGATGTCTTGAAGATGGACCCGCTCTTTGCCGGATGGATGAAGATAGAAGATGCCGTCTGGATGAAGACTTCTGCTGGATGGAGGACCTCTTCTGCCCTGATCGGATGAAGACTTCAGGCCGGATCGGATGAAGACTTGTGCCGGTCCGGATGTCCTCTTCTGCCCCATCGGTGCCCGGCTGGCTGAAGACGGCTCAAGGTAGGGTGATCTTCAATGGGGTAGTGATAGGTTTTTTTAAGGGGGATCAGGTGGGTTTTAGAGTAGGGGTGTGTGGGTGGTGGGTTGTAATGTTGGGGGGTATTGTATTTGTTTTTTTTACAGGTAAAAAAGCTGATTACTTTGGGACAATGCCCCGCAAAAAGCCCTTTTAAGGGCTGGTAAAAGAGCTGATTACTTTGTAATTTAGTTTAGGATAGGGCATTTTATTATTTTGGGGGGCTTTTATATTTTATTAGGGGGCTTAGATTAGGTGTAATTAGATTAAACTTCTTGTAATATTTTTTTATTTTTTTGTAATTTAGTGTTTGTTTTTTTGTAATATAGTTTAGTTTATTTAATTGAATTTTATTTTAGATAATAGTAGTTAATTTATTTAATTAATTTATTGATAGTGTAGTGTTAGGTGTATTTGTAACTTAGGTTAGGATTTATTTTATAGGTAATTTTGTAATTATTTTAACTAGGTAGCTATTAAATAGTTATTAACTATTTAATAGCTATTGTATCTAGTTAAAATAAATACAAAGTTGCCTGTAAAATAAATATAAATCCTAAAATAGCTACAATGTAATTGTTAGTTATATTGTAGCTATCTTATGGTTTATTTTATAGGTAAGTATTTATTTTTAAATAGGAATAATTTATTTAATTATAGTCATTTTATTTAGATTGATTATAAATAGATTTAATTAGGGGGGTGTTAGGGTTAGGGTTAGATTTAGGTTTAGGGGTTAATACATTTATTATAGTGGCGGTCAGCAGATTAGGGGTTAATAATTGTAGTTAGATGGTGGCGACATTGGGGGGGCAGATTAGGGGTTAATAAATATAATGTAGGTGTCGGCGATGTTGGGGGCAGCAGATTAGGGGTTCATAAGTATAATGTAGGTGGCGGCGGTTTACAGAGCAGCAGATTAGGGGTTAATAATATTATGCAGGTGTCGGCGATGTTGGGGGGGCATATTAGGGGTTAATAAGTGTAAGGTTAGGGGTGTTTAGACTCGGGGTTCATGTTAGGGTGTTAGGTGTAGACTTAGAAAGTGTTTCCCCATAGGAAACAATAGGGCTGCGTTAAGAGCTGAACTCTGCTTTTTTGCAGGTGTTAGGTTTTTTTTCAGCCAGCTCAGCCCCATTGTATCCTATGGGGAAATCGTGCACGAGCACATTTTTCCAGCTTACCGCTACCGTAAGCAACGCTGGTATTACAGGTAGAAGTGGCGCTAAATTTGCTCAATGCTCACTTTTCTGAGGCTAACGCAGCCATTCAGAAAACTTGTAATACCAGCGTTGTTTAAAGTGAGCGCTGGGAAAAAAAAGGAGCGTTAGCTCTGCAAGTTTTTACCGACAAAACTTGTAATCTAGCCGAAAGCAAATTTGATGATAAAGATAAATTGGAAAGTTGTTTAAAATTACATGCCCTATCTAAATTAAGAAAGTTTATTTTTTACTTGAATGTCCCTTTAAGACTGCTGCAGCTTAACTATCAGGCTCCGAAGCAGCTATCGCTGCTTGGTAACTGGAGCCCATAGCCATTACTTTCTAGAATGCTATTGTCTTCCATCTAATGGCTTGCAGTTGTAATTGCTGGAAAGGACAAAGCATAAATACTGTGGTTATCTAAATAATAAATTAAGAATCGTAGTATAACAAAAAGAACAGTATAATGTGATATTTAGATTTTTTAGAATGTTTAATTGAACTTATCTTCTATATTACACTCATATAATTTGTTGAAGCAATGAAAATATTTACTTTTACATTGTGAAATTCCAGTTTTTGCAATGTGCCACTGCTGTTTTTATGGGATATTTTACACACTGCCCATATAGTATGATAGAGAGTATCATAAATAGTATTTCGGCTCCCACATTCAAAGCTACTTCTAACACTGTCAGAATATTACCTAACTATTGTGGATTGAATGTGCTGCTCTCTCTGACTGTAAAGTGAACGAGCAAAAAAAAGTACAAACACCAAGAGATTGCATTGTGCGTTTTTTATTGTTGCTCTTTCTGTTTTCATGGTTATGTAGCTGTAGAGAATCCAATGCTGAAAATCTTCCAGGCAGAACCAGCATGAACCTCAGACCAGCTGCATCCAATGGAAGCTCCAGGGATACAGGCAAAAGCAAATTTAAAGAACACCTATATCTGATGCTTTCAATGGATTTCCTTTTTTTTTTTGTTATATCCACAAATTCACAGGAATTACTTTTAATAAACTTTAGAAGTGCTGTTTTTGAGACTTTTTTTTTAATGAACAGCAATTTAAACTGAGACTGTACATTTAATCCTTTTGGCACACATACCATAACTGCTGCTTGCTGCAGAAAACCTATTATTCTTGCTTTTTCTGTGTTTGATAAGATTACCGCTGGCACTGAGATGATTGCTATGGCCGCTGTGCCTTTGATTAACAAAGTATCGCAGGTGTGCAACAGTGAGGTGATTAGTCATGATTAGTAAAATTGGCGGTAAGACCTTAAAGTATAATATTTATTATATTCATAAACAACTATATAAAATGTTTCCTCAATTTCCTTGACATTAATAAATGTGCACAGCAAGATTACTCGGTGGTCAGTAGATCTGCAATTAAATTTGTAGTAAGTACAGTAAAAATCTTGTTGGTCACAAGTTTTGTTAAAGTGAAGGTAAAGTTTTCTGAGCTGGAACACATCAAAGCTTCTTTTGATCCTTACATAAGCTAATCGCTAACTTCTTATCTCTATATAATTTTAGCTTTTCCAAATATATACATTTATAATTCCCTACCGTTTCTATTACTGGCTCCTCCCAAACCCTATTTCCTGCTTTTCTGTTCTTTCGCGTATAGAGTGGTCCCAACCAGTCTGTACATCCCTCTGAAGCATGTTCACTATGCCCCATTTGAACTGTGCATGCGCAAATCTGCAACATAGTTCTCTACTACGCATGGGCTAACCAGCAAATTTATTGAATACATGTCATTATGTAAGTATTGCACATAAATAAGTGTGTTCTGCAAATTAATAAAAATAATATTTAATTGATATATATAAATAAAAATTATTAGCAGCATTGATTGTTACGCATGTGCAAATCGGGAGCACGCAGGGAATCCTAGATAAGCCAAAAAAATATAGCGCATGCACAGCTCATAAAGGAGGAGGATGACGTAGATTGATGGCCACCTAACGGCCAAATTTTCAATAGGCTGTTCTAAGAATGTGATCCACACAGAAAAAACAAAAACAAATTTGGGTTGAATTTGCGAACCGGCAAACAGTGAGTAAAAACGGGTATAACTTTCTTTAGATTTAGAATTTAAAAAATTAATGAATGAAAGTCATATTCATTTCGAGCAAAGCATAATATTCAAGATCGAGATGAAGGTAACTTTACCTTCACTTAACTCTTATGGCCAGATATTGGGTTATGGTGCAGACTGTATTTTAAGCTACAGGTCAATGTAGATAATAGAACATATATACTGTATATATATATATATATATATATATATATATATATATATATATATACAGTATATAGTGCTCTGTTATAATGAGATTTCTTTTCAGTGTTTGAAAATCTAATTTGAAATATTTGATTAATTGAAACCAGTCCTAATAGGTTTAGAGCTTGGTTTCATAACTGTTTATAAAAAGCTATGGTAATTAGAATGCCTGTCACTTTTTCCAAGAGATGAGGCAGCTTAGCTAGCACTAAGCATTCAATTTTGTTGTCAGAAGCATAGCTATAAATGTTTAGTTGTGAAGGTCGAACATGAAAACAGAGGTCAAAAATGTTCAACAGTGACTTAATTGTACAGAGATTAGCAATGGGGTTCAAGGTTACAACAGTGGCCATTATGGTCAGCAGGTAAGGAGTATACATGGCTAAAACTAGCAAGATGACGATGTCAGGTTAGGTTAAGTCCGGAATAAGACCCAATAGCTGAGTGAATTAAAATAACACTCAGCACACTGAGTAAAACCCAGGATGTGACCCCATCACAACTTCTATTAAACACAGTACTCACACAGACAGAATGGAATACTTGGGGTTCAGAACAGGGTACCAGATGTCTTGATGGTAGAAAGTGTGTGGTCAAGCTGAGGCGTAGTCAGACCAGCAGTATTCGGCAACAGAAGATCAGACAGTTCAGGGTTAAACAATAGCGTGGTCAGTATAGCAAGGTTTGGCAACTTGTATTCAGGCAGTTCCGGGTTAAACAATAGCGTGGTCGGTATAGCAAGGTTTGGCAACTTGAATTCAGGCAGTTCAGGGTTAAACAATAGCGTGGTCAGTATAGCAAGGTTTGGCAACTTGTATTCAGGCAGTTCAGGGTTAAACAATAGTGTGGTCAGTAATGCAAGGTTTGGCAACTTGTATTCAGGCAGTTCAGGGTTAAACAGTAGCGTGGTCAGTATAGCAAGGTAGGACAACTTGTATTCAGGCAGTTCAGGGTTAAACAATAGCGTGGTCAGTATAGCAAGGTTTGGCAACTTGTATTCAGGCAGTTCAGGGTTAAACAATATCGTGGTCAGTATAGCAAGGTTTGGCAACTTGTATTCAGGTAGTTCAGGGTTAAACAGTAGCGTGGTCAGTATAGCAAGGTTTGGCAACTTGTATTCAGGCAGTTCAGGGTTAAACAACAGCGTGGTCAACTCAGCAAGGTTTGGCAACTTGTATTCAGGCAGTTCAGGGTTAAACAACAGCGTGGTCAATTCAGCAAGGTTTGGCAACTTGTATTCAGGCAGTTCAGGGTTAGGCAATAGCATAGTCAGAATAGCAAGGTTCAGCAACAGGAAAGCAGGCTCAGACGAAGTAAATAAGTTAGAGTAGTCACAGCCACGAAAAGACAAACGGGCACCAGGCAAACGGACCACCAGAATAAGAGGCGTCTGACGTCATCAGAGGGAAGTGGCTACAGTGCGTGACGTTGCTAGGCAACGCAGAGACGCCAGAGGATGGATCGGCTGGCGTGACAAACGATGGCTACAGCAAACAAGAGGATGGGACATTGTGAAACTCAGGGCCCGATCTAAAGGTCTCTGGGCTGTTGAGATTATTAAAGAATGCTCACCAGTACTTCTGTTTCTCAGGTGGAATGATCTAAAGCCAATTTTATCCTGTACTCTGTGTCTAGCTATGGGACGAATACTGTATTTTCGTATTGGGGTGGGGATGCGGACATTACAAAAGTGCACAATAAAATTTGTATTTTAAAAATCTTAAAAATTGAAATAGTTGAACAATTCACACAAAAATATGCAGGATTTTTTTTTTATATTATTAAGGTGCATTAAAAATCGTAACAAAATTGTTCACCAGAAATTGTATTTTTTCAAAAATGTATAATTTGTTTGTAAACTACACATGAATAAATTGTATTAAATATGCACAGCATAAATCTTATTTAAGTACACTGGATGTGCAAAAAAAAAAAAAAAACACACAGAAAGTCATACTTGTAAGTCCAAAATACAAACAGTAATTGTTTTTTTTTTTTGTGAAATGGACTGAACACAGGCATTCCATGGGCATATAGGAAATAGTCTCTATAATCCCAGTGTAATTCTGTAAAGGCTTTCACACTACAGATATCACAGTTTTTTCTTGCAACTTAAAGTGCCCCATGCTTACTGCTAACTTAGCTCCAGGGCTGCCATCAGGGGGTGACAAGGGTGACTCCTGTCAGGGGCCCAATGGGTCAGGGGGGCCCCATGAGGCAAGAACTAAAAAAAAAAAAAGGAAGAGGCTTTGCAACGGGTGGAGGAAGCTGGAGCAGCTGTGAAGATTAAAAGGTAATTTTTTTAAAATTTTGGCAGCCACCAGTGGGTACTACAGTAGAGTGCTAATTGAGCATGGGAAATGTTAGTACAAGGAGTAAAGTATTAGATTTTGAGAGGATTTCCGAGTGTGCACTAAACCACTATGCATAGTGTGAGACAGACTTGGCACTTTGTTTGTACAGTGTGTGCCTAAGTCAGACAGCAGATCACTTTCATTTGCAGAGGAGGTAGGACGTACTTAGCAAAGGTTTTTTATTTCTTTGTGCAATTTCGGATTGTAGCTTCAGTGTGGTAGTAGTTGTATGGTGGGGCCAGGGGTCCATAAAAACACATTTTTTTAGCAGCAGTGTATTTATGATTATATGACAATGCTGTAGAAATTCTATATTTAAAACCATGCAGAAATATTTCTTCTTCAATACACAAATGGTAGGTGCCCTTTTGGCAGATATGCATTTTATATATATATATATATATATATATATTACATTCCAGTTTACTGCCCCTTTATGCAAAGACTTTCCAGATGCAAGGAGGCATTTTATCTAAGCTTTCTAAGCTTTTTACATCTGCATAACATGTTATACTCTCAGACTAAGATTGCTCAGTGTTTGAAATGAGACAGGTTAACTTAAAACTGTTCAGTTTACACTATAGCTGACTTAATTTTGAAATACATACCAACAAGCCTAAATCCTGAATGTAACCAGATCTAATGGTATGAGTACCACAGCTTATGGTTCAACCAAGGCCATATAGAGTACAGCATTTTCAAAATCCATAAGTACAGCTGACAGATGGGAACATGTATACACTATATTTGAAGTGGTGCTCTTGGTTGTGGAAAAATCAAACACATATACTGTATGTCAACCTTTTAAAAGTACTTTTCTTCATCTAGCCATCTACTCAGATCATTAATGAACAATTTTGATTTCACAGAATTATTTTTGTTTGCACATTTACAAATATAATTCTTTAAAAAGTGATCTCTTAATTTCTGCAAAAAAATTGTTATCATGCATGTCACACACTGTTGATTTAGGAGATGCAAGGTGCATAAATGTTTCCTCCTACTATGAGTGTTTCTGTGGGTGTCTGTGTTTATGTCTTTGTGCTTTGGTTTGTGTCTCTATGAGTGTGTATGTATTTTTTTCTGTGGGTCTCTTTGTGAGGGTGGGTGTGTATGTCTTTGTGCATTTTCTGTGGATGTCTGTGAGGGTGTGTGCATATGTCTTTGAGCTTTTCTATGGGTGTCTCTGTGAGGGTGTGTGTATGTTTGTGTTCTCTGTGGATGTCTCTGTGAGTGTGTGTTTATGTATGTATGTATGTATGTATGTATGTATTTTCTGTGGATGTCTCTGTGAGGGTGTGTGTTTTCTGTGGATGTTTCTGTGAGGGTGTGTGTATGTCTTTGTGTGTTTTCTGTGGATGTCTCAGTGAGGGTGTGTGTATGTATGTCTTTCTGTGCTTTATGTGGTTGTCTCTCTGTGTGTGTATGTCTTTGTGTGTTTTCTGTGGGTGTCTCTGTGTGTGTGTATGTCTTTGTGTGTTTTCTGAGGCTGTCTCTGTTGGTGTTTCCTTGGGTGTATGTGAAAGTTTGAGTTTGTGTGTGTGTGTGTGTGTCCATTGTCTGTTCCTTTTTAGGACATTTTGACCTCACTACTGCTTATTCACATCTTTCTACAGACTTTGAGACTAATGAGACCTTTCCGGAAGTCACCAATCTACCATTTAACCTTTAAATTATTGTTTTGGCAGTTCAGGGCCCTTCCTTTCAGCCACTGCATGCTGTTGTCATCATTTAGTTGGCATCTTCCTTTATATAAAGATAATCAGAACTCCATATTTCGTTTTCTAAATCTTCTTTTTTTACAAAACTGTAGTTTACCTCATTACTTGTCAGGTCAATGTAAACAAGTGCTGAGTGTCTGTATCTGAGTGTGTTTCTTTGCGTGTCTGCTAGAGTGTCTATATGTGAATCCTTATGTGTGAGTATGTGTGTGTGTGAGTGTTTCAGTGTATGAGTGTGTCTGTATGTTTGTAGGTTACTACCTTTACAACATTTTAAATTTCTAAATAGACACTTAAGAATAAGGTGCATATACGTTTTAGTCACTTGGTCAAAAATTGCACATGTCAAAGGAGGGGGGGGCTCTGATCAATAGTTAAGTCAGGGGCCCCAAAATTTCTAGTGGCGGCCCTGCTTAGCTCTATGGAGCGAAGTTTCCCTTTCCAGCAAGCTCCATTACTTTCAATAGGAGACATCTCACCTCTCGCACGGACTGACCCTTGTGGTTTATAAAATAGTATTTACTCACATTTCCTTAGATTAATTGGTGAATGAAAATGGCTCTCTAGTCATCTGGAATTTGATTGTAATTGTATAAAAATATTCTAATGCTCTAAATTATTGGAACTGTATAAAAAATATTTTGGTGCTCTAAACCAGGGTTCTTCAAACTACGGGTCGGGACCCATTACTGGGTCGTAACACCATGCTTACTGGGTCGCAGCGTGTGTGTGTTGTATGAGAGCCTATGTGGTGTGTGTGTGTCGTATGAGAGTGTGTGGTGTGTCTGTGTGTTGTATGAGAGTGTGTGTGTGCATTGTATAAGAGTGTGTGTGGTGTGTGTGTGTTGTATAAGAGTGTGTGGTGTGTTTGTGTGTTTTGTATGAGAGTTTGTGGGGTGTGTGGTGTGTGTGTGTTGTATGTGTTGCATGGGTGTGTGTGTTGTATGAGAGTGGATGGTGTGTGTTGTATAAGAGTGTGTGGTGTTTTTGTTGTACGATAGTTTGAGTGGTTTGTGTTGTATGAGAGAGTATGTGTGTTGTATTAAAGTGTTTGTGGTGTATGAGAGTGAGGGTGTGTTATTACATTTTACAACTTTTTAAAGTTTGACTACAATCAGGAATAAAGTACACACATATTGTAGTCACTTTGTTAAAAATTGCAGCTATCAAGTTGTATATTACTTACTAATATTTTCAAACCAAGCATAAAAAAAGGGTCGCAAAGGTTTGTGGTATCATGGCACTGGGTCTTGGGAAAAAAAAGTTTGAAGAACCCTGCTCTAAACCACCTAAAATTGTGGCCTACATTTCAAGTGGACCTCAAAAATATTAGTGGTACTGTGCGTTAAGATCTCTCAATCACAATTAATTGTCCAAAGTCCTAAGTTATTTTTCTCACTCAAATGATAGTCTAGTAACATCTGCATGTGATATAGAGTGGGTGTGCTAAATGCCTTACATTGTAGACTTTTATAGGGCATGCGGTAAACTGCTATACTAATAGATCCCTGCGCATTCCATTAAAATCATATAGTGTGTTTTAGCTGAATAAAATATTTAACCATCCACTTGTATTATCATATTATTGGTTTTAGTGCAATCAGGACAGCGTGATGTTTTATCTCTTGTGCGACAATGCACAAACAATAGCACACTACCTGGTATTACAAGTGGATGGTTAGATATTTTAACTAAAGCATTTTAACAGCTAAAACATATTTGCACTCTCTATACATTTATGGATATAGCAGGTTGCGCTATTAGCATGCACTTTCATTACAAGAGGTGGTTAAAGTGAATGTAAATTTTTATGCTAAAGAACCCGGTTTTTAAAAATTTGATTAAAAACCGGGGCACTTTAATTCATCAAAATTTACATTTCACTCCGGTTGTGAAAAAAACTTACCTTTTAATCTTCACAGCAGCTCCAGCTTCCTCCGGTCGTCGCAAGCCATTTCTGATGTCAGAAATGATGGATAGGTCATCCTCCAATCACAGCTTCACCCCCGGGGGAATCAGTGTCTGATTCAAAGCCGTGATTGGAGGAAGCCGGATTCCTCATTTTAGACCCAGGAAGAGGCTTTGCAACGGGTGGAGGAAGCTGGAGTGGCTGTGAAGATTAAAAGGTAAGTTTTTTTTCACAACAGGAGTGAAATGTAAATTTTGATGAATTAAAGTGCCCCTGTTTTTAATCATTTTTTTAAAAAAACGGGCACTTTAGCATCAAAATTTACATTCAATTTAAAGAGACAGTCAAAACCAAAAATATTATTGTTTAAAAAGAAAGATAATCACTTTATTTACCATTCCCTAGTTTTGCATAACTAACACTGTTATATTAATACACTTTTTACGTGTTTCCGGCGAGCCTTCTAAAGACAGCTGCTCCATAACCTGTCCGCCTGCTCTGAGGAGACGGACAGAAATCAACCCGATCGAATCCGATCGGGTTGATTGACACCCCCTGCTAGCGGCCAATCGGCTACAAATCTGCAGAGGTTGGTATTGCACCAGCAGTTCACTAGAACTGTTAGTGCAGTGATAAATGCTGATAGCGCATGCTGTCGGCATTTATCGATGTGCGGCGGACATGATATGCTAAATCGTATCATGTCCGCTCGCACATTAGTAAATTGACTCCATATTGTTCTCCAAAAAATAATCTGTTTCATTCATCTTTTTTTCTGAATTTCTCTCTAAACAAAGTTATCACCGTAAGCAATATATTTTTTCATCTCTTAAATCAGCCCCTCTAATTTTTTGATTTTTTTCTGTCCAGGTCACATTTTTTATATATCCAATTGAAATTCTGGCCGTTTAGACGGCCGTCGAACTATGTCACCCGCCCACATCTTAGTCTGCGCATTCTCAACTTGTTTTTCGGCCGTATTATGTTTGGAGCATGTACATTTGATTGCTTAGGCAACAAACAGTAGATGTCATCTGCTTTCACAGGTGGTAGACTGTGAAAACGCTGATTCGTGCATGCGCATTAGAGAGGATCTTCGTGAACGCGCATTAAAGATACGTATACAGCGGGTGGGACCGCTCTATACGTCACATAACAGAAATATGTGAAAAAGTAGAGGATGGGAGGAGTTTGCCCTGTAACGGTAGGAAAAAAGATAATGGGGCCCATTTATCAAGCTCTGTAGGCTCACCAGAAACAGCAGTTATGAAGCAGCGGTCTAAAGACCATTTCTCCATAACCTGTCCGCCTGCTCTGAGCACAAGAGCTGCTGGTGCAATACAGAGAGCGTATTGCTCTCTGCATTCAGCGAGGTCTGGCGGACCTGATCCGCACTGTCGGATCAGGTCCACCAGACCTTTGATAAATATCCCCCATGAATAAAACTCTAATTTTTTCAACAATTTTTTAAAAAAAGTTAGCGATCATAGTAAAATTATTATATTGTGATCATTGATGAATTCTAGGGGTATTAACTTTACTTTCACTTTAACTTTGAATTTGTAATGTGAGTGTAAAAGTCACTATTAATTAAGTTTGATGAATATAATACAAATTAGAGCAATTTGTTTCTACTCTACTTGTAACTTAGGCATGTATGTTATGTTGTACTTTGTGAGAGGTTGCACAAACGACAACGCACCCTGCAATATTGATTGCCCTGAACTTGTAATATAGCCCAGCTCTCCTCTCCATTATTTGTACCTTGCATGAACAATATGGTTTTTATGTATGTATTGTGGTGGAAAGGGCAATCAGACACAGCTGTCATCAATTCTCTAAACTTTAATTTAACTGCTTTTCCTTCGAATTTCAATCACTTTACAGTCCCCATGTGCAATCATTTGAAGTTACAGACCACAGTGCAATGTGAAAAAGGTAAGGACAAGGGTTAGAAAACATCTAGAATATAGTGTGGGTGTATTTCTGGCAGAAGGATGATGCAAGGAGCCACTCTTGTTGTCAATAGTGTGACATGGGCATACACCTGGAAAAAATAGGATGTAAAATGAATATATATATATATATATATATATATATATATATATATATATATATATATATATATAAATAACAAGAGTATTGCATTGAGCAATGATACCTTTTTTTATATATTGTATTGCTTCAGACTTGATAAAGGAAGGAACTCTTCCGAAAGCTTGTCAACTTATAAATGTATAGTAAGTCTGTGTGTGTGTGTGTTCGTGTATGTATATCTCTTTGATATTTTTTTCTCTTTCGTCCACGTCCAGGGAGATTAGCTACAGTACCATGGGCTGTAAGTAAACTTCTTGACAATGTTGCACACAGTGGACACAGGAACATTAAGATATCTGGAGATGGACTTGTAACCTTGAGATTGTCCATGCATTTCCACAATATTTGTTCTCAAATCCTCAGACAATGCTTTACTGCTCTTTCTCTTCTCCATACTCAGTGTGGCACACAGAGAAGCACAACAGAAAGGTTGTGTCAATTTTTCACCATTTTAACTGGTTGCTGGTGGGATTTCTATATTAGCAACATCTGTTAATTGATACTGGTGAGTTTAATTGCAAATTACAGGGGCATCACAAACTTGGAATGCAATTATTCCTTACAATTTTGAGAAGGTGCCAATAATTTGTCCAGTTCATTTTTTGAGTTTTGTGTGGAATGTGTCAGGTTTGTTTTTTTGTTTTTTTCTCTTTTTTGTGTCACACCAGTACAAACAAAATAAATCAACATGAGAATACCTAAACATTTGTAATTGCTACAATTTTCTGGCCAAATGCAGGGGTGCCAATATTTTTGGCCATGACTATATATATATATATATTATTCCTAAAGACTGTGCACACGGGCCATTTTTTGCAGTACAGTGGTCCCACCCCTTGCTCTCTCTCTGTCCTGCTCTCTTTTGTGCTCTCCCTTCCTGTCCCCCTCTCTTTGGTGCTCTCTCTCTGTCCCCCTCTCTTTTGTGCTCTCTCTCTCTGTCCCCTCTCTCTTTTGTGCTCTCTCTCACTCTCTCTTTCCTCTCTCTTTTGTGCTCTCTCTTTCTCCCCCCTCTCTTGTGTGCTCTCTCCTCTCTTTTGTGCTCTCTCTGTCCCCTCCTCTCTCCCCCTCTCTTTTGTGCTCTCTCTCCCCCTCTCTTTTGTGCTCTCCCTCTCAACCCCCCTCCCTTTTGTGCTCTCTCTCTCCCCCTCTCTTTTGTGCTCTCTCTCTTTCACCACTTTCTTTTGTGCTCTCTCTCTCCCCCTCTCTTTTGTGCTTTCTCTCTCTTCCCCTCTATTTTGTGCTCTCTCTCTCCCCTCTCTTTTGTGCTCTCTCTCCCCCTCTCTTTTGTGCTCTCTCTCCCCCTCTCTTTTGTGTTCTCTCTGTCTCTCCCCTCTCTTTTATGCTTTCTCTCTCCCCTCTCTTTTGGGCTCTCTCTCTCCCCTCTCTTGTGTGCTCTCTCCTCTCTTTTGTGCTCTCTCTGTTCCCTCCTCTCTCCCCCCTCTCTTTTGTGCTCTCTCTCCCCCTCTCTTTTGTGCTCTCCCTCTCAACCCCCCTCCCTTTGTGCTCTCTCTCCCCCCTCTCTTTTGTGCTTTCTCTCTCTTCCCCTCTATTTTGTGCTCTCTCTTTCCCCTCTCTTTTGTGCTCTCTCTCTCCCCCTCTCTTTTGTGCTTTCTCTCTCTTCCCCTCTATTTTGTGCTCTCTCTTTCCCCTCTCTTTTGTGCTCTCTCTCCCCCTCTCTTTTGTGCTCTCTCTCCCCTCTCTTTTGTGTTCTCTCTGTCTCTCCCCTCTCTTTAATGCTTTCTCTCTCCCCTCTCTTTTGGGCTCTCTCTCCCCCCTCTCTTTTGTGCTCTCTCTCCCCCCTCTATTTTGTGCTCTCTCTTTCCCCTCTCTTTTGTGCTCTCTCCCCCTCTCTTTTGTGCTCTCCCCCTATCTTTTGTGCTCTCTACCCTCTCGTTTGTGCTCTCTCCCCCCTCTTTGTGCTATCTCTTCCCCTCTCTTTTATGCACCCTCTCCCCCCTCTCTTTTGTGCTCTCTCTCCTCCCTCTCTTTTGTGCTCTCTCTCCCACCTCTCTTTTGTGCTTTCCCTCTCAATCCCATCCCTTTTGTGCTCTCTCTCCCTCCCTCTTTTTTGTGCACTCTCTCTTTCACCCTCTCTTTTGTGCTCTCTCTCTCCCCCTCTCTTTTGTGCTTTCTCTCTCTCCCCCTCTATTTTGTGCTCTCTCTCCCCCTCTCTTTTGTGCTCTCTCTCTCCCCCCTCTATTTTGTGCTCTCTCTCCCCCCTGTCTTTTGTGCTCTCTCTCCCCTCTCTTTTGTGTTCTCTCTATCTCTCCCCTCTCTTTTCTGCTCTCTCTCTCCCCCTCTCTTTTGTGCTCTCTTTCCCCCCCTCTATTTTGTGCTCTCTCTTCCCTCTCTCTTCTGTGCTCTCTCTTCCCCCTCTCTTTTGTGCTCTCTCCCCCTATATTTTGTGCTCTCACTCCCCCTCTCTTTTGTGCTCTCTCCCCCCAATCTTTTGTGCTCTCTCTCCCCCTCTCTTTTGTGCTCTGTCTCTTCCTCTCTTTTGTGCTGTCTCTTCCTCTCTTTTGTGCTCTCTCTCCCCCCTCTCTCCCCCCTCTCTTTTGTGCTCTCTCTCTCCCCCTTTCTTTTGTGCTCTCTCTCCCCTTTCTTTTGTGTTCTCTCTATCTCTCCCCTCTCTTTTGTGCTCTCTCTACCCCTCTCTTTTGTGCTCTCTTTCCCCCCTCCATTTTGTGCTCTCTCTTCCCTCTCTCTTCTGTGCTCTCTCTTCCCCCTCTCTTTTGTGCTCTCTCTTCCCCCTCTCTTTTGTGCTCTTTCCCCCCCTTTCTTTTGTGCTCTCTCTCCCCCTCTCTTTTGTGCTCTCTCCCCCTATCTTTTGTGCTCTCTCTCCCCCTCTCTTTTGTGCTCTGTCTCTTCCTCTCTTTTGTGCTCTCTTGCCCCCTCTCTATTATGCTCTCTATCTCCTCCTCTTTTGTGCTCCCTCTCCCCCCTCTCTTTTTTGCTCTCTCTCCCCATCTTTTTGTGCTCTCTCTCCCCCTCTCTTTTGTGCTCTCTCTCCCCTCTTTTTGTGCTCTCTCTCCCCCTCTCTTTTGTGCTCGCTCTCCATCCTCTATTTTGTGCTCTCTCTCCCCCTCTCTTTTGTGCTCTCTCTTCCCCCTCTCTTTTGTGCTCTCTTCCCCCTATCTTTTGTGCTCTCTCTCTCCCCTCCCTTTTGTGCTCTCTTCCCCTCTCTTTTGTGCTCTCTCTCTCCCCCCTCTTTTTGTGCTCTCTCTCCCCCTCTCTTTGTGCTCCCTCTCCCCCCTCTCTTTTGTACTCTCTCTCCCCCTCTCTTTTGTGCTTTCTCCCCCTCTCTTTTGTGCTCTCTCTTCCCCCTTTCTTTTGTGGTCTCTCTCTCAATCCCTCTCCATTTGTGCTCTCTCTCCCCCCCTCTCTTTTGTGCTCTCTCCCCCTCTCTTTTGTGCTCTCTCTCCCCCTCACCTTTGTGTTCTTTCTCTCCCCCTCTCTTTTGTGCTCTCTTTCCCCCCTCTCTTTTGTGCTCTCTCTCTCTCTCTTGCCCTCTCTTTTGTGCTCTCTCTCTCCCCTCTCTTTTGAGCTCTCTCTCCCCTCTCTTTTGTGTTCTCTCTCTCTCTCCCCTCTCTTTTGTGCTCTCTCTCCCCCTCTATTTTGTGCTCTCTCTTCCCCCTCTATTTTGTGCTCTCCCCCCTCTCTTTTGTGTTCTCTCTGCCCCTTCTCTTTTGTGCTCTCTCTCCATCTCTTTTGTGCTCTCTCCCTCTCTCTTTTGTGCTCTCTCCCCCTCTCTTTTATGCTCTCTCTCTCCCCCTTCTCTTGTGTGCTCTCTCTCTCCCCCCTCTCTTTTGTGCTCTCTTTCCCCTCTCTTTTGTGTTCTCTCTCTCTCCCCTCTCTTTGTGCTCTTTCTCTCTCCTCCCTCTCTTTTGTGCTCTCTCTCCTCCCTCTCTTTTGTGCTCTCTCTCCCCCATCTCTTTTGTGCTCTCTCTCTCTCTTTCTCTTTTGTGCTCTCTCTCCCCCCTCTCTTTTGTGCACTCTCTTCCCCCCTCTCTTTTGGGCTCTCTCTCCCCACTCTCTTTTGTGCTCTCTCTTCCTACTCTCTTTTGCGCTCTCTCCCCACTCTCTTCCGTGCTCTTTCTCCCCACCCCCTCTCTTTTTGCTCTTTCTCCCCACCCCATCCCTTTGTGCTCTCTCTCCCCCTCTCTTTGGTGCTCTCCCTCCCCCCTCTCTTTTGTGCTCTCTCTCCCCCCTCTCTTTTGTGCTCTCTCTTCCCCCTCTATTTTGTGCTTTCTCTCCCCCCTCTCTTTTGTGCTCTCTCTCTCTCTTTCTCTTTTGTGCTCTCTCCCCCCTCTCTTTTGTGCTCTTTCTCCCCACTCTCTTTCGTGCTCTCTCTCTCCACTCTCTTTTGTGCTCTTTCTCCCCACCCCCTCTCTTTTTGCTCTTTCTCCCCACCCCCTCTCTTTTGTGCTCTTTCACCTCCCTCTTGTGCTCTTTCTCGCCCCTCTTTTGCTCTTTCCCCTGCCTCTTGTGTGCACTCTCTTCCTCTGTGTGCTATATATATATATAAATATGTGTGTGTGTATATATGTATGCAAATACAAGTTTTAAACAGGAACCTTTCATCTGTCATTGAAGTGAACATTTACCATTGCACAAACAAATGCTTGTTCAACCATTCCCCCTGTTCAACCACTCCCCCTATTGCATGAGAGCAGTGCTTATCAAGCATACCAGTCAGATCTGACCAGAATAATTTAACTATTGCAGCTTGATAAACAGTGCACCATAATAGGCTATTATAGACAGACAGGACTAGGAAAAATGTATGCAATAATAATAATAATGAGTACTGCAGATGCCATTAATAGCATTCTCCTATCCATATGCAGCTACCTGCATTTTTTAGTTGCAATTGTTACCTACAGTATTCACTGACTATATCTATAATAAATACACCATTTCTGTTATCTTGCTCACTTTGGGCTGGATTAGAAGGGGAGCTGTAACTACTGCTTGCGCTAGAGTGATAATTGCGTCAGCGGTAAATCCGTTGCGAGAGTTGTGTTGCGCTGATATTACAAGTTGAAGGTTAAACATTTTTGCTCTAGTGCTTCATTTTAGTTAGGTTACTGCTAGCACAAATATCACAAAAAAAACAAAAAAAACACCCTACTCGCGCGCTAACCCCAATCACTATTAGCCCCTTGGTGTGGGATGGGCATAAATATTCCATGCATATGCTTATAGCAAGTAATATTAAATGTCAAGAAGCAAGAGAGAAGAAAGGAGGATACTAAAAAAGGGAACAAAAAGAGAAAGCAATGTGGTTAGGGAACAAAAGAAAACCAAATTAAATGTAGATCTCAATGTTTGATTTACACTTGATTTTATTTTACTGGATTCAGGAATCCAAGTGCATCTCAAATAGCAATGAATTGTCTGTGAGTGTATTATATATGCTAACATTGTACACACCATTTGCTATAAAAAGGAAGTTGCAGCTAGCAAGTGCACACCTGTGAATTTTGGCTTTGCTGCTCGTGTATTTGATGCATGTTCAAAATTAATTTTACACTGGGCATTTACCTATTAAAATAAGAAGAGAAAAGTTGCTGATTTGTACAACTTGCATCATAATTATGTCTCTTGAATAACTAAGTTGCCTCAAACCATTTGGTATCCACTAATGATTAATAAAAATTGATTCTGCTCCATTTTTTTGTTATTAACGTATACTAAAGTGGCAACTCTGGATAACAGATTTCTCTGCTGCTGTAGTCTGCATTTTTATAATTTACATTAGAAACTCATTTGTTGTTTCCTAGGATGATTAGGTCATTTATATTAATGAAAAATATATAAAATTAAAAAAAAAGTTGCTTGCTAAATAAAATAAGAAGCTCATAAAAAATGAGTAAATCCCTTCAAAGTGTGTGGTTTGTAGGGTAATTAGAAATGTAACTGTCAGATTAAATATGCAGCTCATTTTAACCCCTGAAGTAATGAAAGGAAACTAGTATTTATTTTGCTCAAAATCTTCCATCTAATAAAAGAAGCTGATACAGTACAATCACCTAGATTTAGAGTTTTGCGTTAGAAGGGGTGCGTTAGAAGGGGTGCGTTAGCTATGCGTGTTTTTTTTTTCCCCCGCACCTTTTAAACAACTCTGGTATTTAGAGTTCTCTGAAGGGTTGCGCTAGGCTCCAAAAAGGGAGCATAGAGCATAATTTACCGCCACTTCAACTCTAAATACCAGCGTTGTTTACAGACGCGGCCAGCTTAAAAAACGTGCTCATGCACAATATCCCCATAGGAAACAATGGGGCAGTTTGAGATGAAAAAAAACCTAACACCTGCAAAAAAGCAGCGTTCAGCTCCTAACGCAGCCCCATTGTTTCCTATGGGGAAACACTTCCTAAGTCTGCACCTAACACCCTAACATGTACCCCGAGTCTAAACACCCCTAACCTTACACTTATTAACCCCTAATCTGCCACCCCCGCTATCGCTGACCCCTGCATTTTATTATTAACCCCTAATCTTCTGCTCAGTACACTGCCGCAACCTACATTATAGCTATGTACCCCTAATCTGCTGCCCCTAACATCGCCGACCCCTATATTATATTTATTAACCCCTAATCTGCCCCCCCCCAACGTCGCCGCTACCTAACTACACTTATTAACCCCTAATCTGCCGACCGGACCTCGCCGCAACTATAATAAATGTATTAACCCCTAAACCGCCTCACTCCCGCCTCAAAAACCCTATAATAAATAGTATTAACCCCTAATCTGCCCTCCCTAACATCGCCAACACCTAAATTCAAGTATTAACCCCTAATCTGCCGACCGGACCTCGCCGCTACTCTAATAAATGTATTACCCCTAAAGCTAAGTCTAACCCTAACACTAACACCCCCCAAGTTAAATTTAATTTAAATCTAACGAAATAAAATAAATCTTATTAAATAAATGAATCCTATTTAAAGCTAAATACTTACCTGTAAAATAAACCCTAATGTAGCTACAATATAACGAATAATTATATTGCAGCAATTTTAGCATTTATATTTATTTTACAGGCAACTTTGTATTTATTTTAACTAGGTACAATAGCTATTAAATAGTTAATAACTATTTAATAGCTACCTAGTTAAAATAAGTACAAAATTACCTGTAAAATAAATCCTAACCTAAGTTACAATTAAACCTAACACTACACTATCAATAAATTAATTAACTAAACTACCTACAATTACTTACAATTAAATCAACTAAACTAAATTACAAAAAAAAAAAAACACTAAATTACAAAAAACTAAAAAAAGATTACAAGAATTTTAAACTAATTACACCTACTCTAAGCCCCCTAAAAAAATAACAAAGCCCCCCAAAATAAAAAAATGCCCTACCCTATTCTAAAATAAAAAGTTAACAGCTCTGTTACCTTACCAGCCCTTAAAAGGGCCTTTTGCAGGGTATGCCCCAAAGAAAACAGCTCTTCTGCATTTAAAAAAAACATACAATACCCCCCCCAACATTACAACCCTCCACCCACATACCCCTAATCTAACCCAAACACCCCTTAAAAAACCTAACACTAAGCCCCTGAAGATCTCCCTACCTTATCTTCACCACGCCGGGTATCACCGATCAGTCCAGAAGAGGGTCCAAAGTCTTCATCCTATCACACAACTGTGCTGCAATACACTACATTTACATGTTAAATAAATATGTTTAACTTTTGCATGCAGCAGGATTCTGAATCAGATTGCATAGAAGGGAAGGAAGGAAGGAAAGAAAGAAAGAAAGAAAGAAAGAAAGAAAGAAAGAAAGAAAGAAAGAGAAAAAGGACAATGAAAGAAAAGGAAAGGAAGAAATAAATAAATAATGAATTTAGATATAAATGCATAGATATATAGTTATATATTTTACAAAAATGTAATCAGAAATATATATAGAAATATTTATTTAAAATTAAAAAATTTCTATGTGAAGAACATTGGAATGTAAAATATTCATACTTACCTTTGGGTTAGCGCTGTAAGTCTATGGAGAGAAGATAGTGCGGTTGTAATATCCGACTCATGAAGACAAGAATGTTCCTGCAGTCTTATTCCAGTGTTTTGTTAGGAAGCCTATTGACTATCAATTGAAATGCAGTTGAGTTTTAGTGAATCAGTTTTAAAGAAATAAAAATCTTTTTGGCTAAACCCTCCCAGGTTGTTATCACCCATAATCAAATGGCAATCTCAGACATAATTCATGGTCAAAAACAGAAAATGGAACAGACACTCACAGTTTAAAAGAGAAGTAGATTAGTTCGGAGATTTAAACACTCAAATGGTGGCGACAAACAAAACACAGTCATCAGTATAACAGAGACACAAGTAGTTAACGAAAAAATATGACAAAGCTGTCCCTTTAAAAATTAGCCAATATGTGATGCATCAACATGATCCCTCCAAAAGGTATGTGACTTGTTAGCTGGGTTAAATGCAAACTCACAAGACTACAAAAAACACAAAATTACAGATCATAATAAGGTGACGCTTTGCATCTACTCCTTTCAGTCACATGCAACAGACCCCTGGCCCAGCATCCCCTCTGTCATTTACATAGTTAACAAGAAGAATAGTTTGTGGAAAGATGTGTGTTGTAAATTGGAAACAGTTCACCTTTGTGAGTGAATAATCCACTATATATAGAGCCACTTAAACCAAATAGAGCCCCAATAAGAAACAATGTCTTGATCAGCCTCATCCAAATACAATGCTGCTGTAGTGGGTATACAACCTGCTGTATATAAATTACACCAGATCCTGTTTTGTCAGGGTGCAGAGATCCTAAAGCAACCAAAAGCTGCTGAGCCGACTATGTCGGTTTCTCTCACCCTCATGGTGTGCGGTCCCATCAGCTGGCAATGAGTTGTCCCATCTGTGACGTCACATTTAGTGAAAACAATGTAGGAGCGGAGCAGGTACAGGCTCTAAAGTGGAGGTCCGTGCAACAAGTAAGCAATCACTCTGGTGGTAACAGAATCAAAAAGAAGACGGTTGGAGTGCTTGTAAAAGTAAATAATCTTTATTTCATCAATTTAAAAGATTCATGGAGGAACGGGAACAACAAGCAGGTGAGCGAAGCACAGGTGGCTTTTGCGTTTCGGCTGAGCGCTATATTCATAGCCTGTGGTGCTATGATTAACACAAAGTTTAAAAAGGCAATTCTAACGTATCATTGGATAAAGGCAAAACACCTCCCATCAAGCTATTAGCCTGTGAGCGGCCCGAAAATCAAAGAAAACAGATGAGGGATGAGGAACAATTAAGCATATACTGTATACAATATATTTACATAGTACTTGCAGTTTAGACAATTCTTAAACACAGTAATTGGTAAATCTTGATAGATATAATGTGGATAAAGGAGAAAACAGGCAAAATACATAAACAATAATGAATTTAATATAAAGAGCACTCTGCGCACCTACACTGATCGCACAGGGGAAAACAAACAAACATAACTGTATTTTCTGTTATTTTGTTTGTTTGTTTTTTGCCGCAAAGCCAAGTGGCCAAGTGTCTCCCATAAACGACAACTGTTATAAGTGAACAGAGGGCCCCAACCTATATGAGGAATATGCACATAACGCAAATGACTCTAATAAAAAAATAACACCAATTGGATAAAATCCTCGAGAATTTCATAACACGAGTGTTTACAAAGAATCTAGGGTGTGCACACCTCATAAACATAGTATAACACAAGGCAACATTTATAAGTTTATGATGAAAAGAAAAGAGAAGTAGGTAGGTAAGAAACATAAACAATGAATAATTAGATCTAAAGGGAGCTTAGCGCACACAAATAGATCACAAAGGAGGGAACTCAAAAATATTAATGTCTTATATTATTTCATTGTTTTGTTTTATAAATACTGCAAAATTCAGCGGCAATTGAGACCGCAATATCGTGTGGATATGGGGAACTTTCACCCAATATAAACATATCAAAAGTCAATATTTAGTTGAAATAGGAACTGCATAAGGCCCATATACGCAAGGGGGCAGAACATGAAATGTAAAAAAAAAATGGAGACAAAAAAATCACATACCTATGGATCTAAGGAAGAGCCCATAGTAAGAGGCAGACATACTATTCCCAAAAATGTATCAAATCCTATTTAGAATTCAGTCCATTTGGAATTCTGGTTCCCAACTTGAAAATCCAAAACATTTCACGTTTTGCTAAAAGTAGATTTATATCACCTCCCCACTTCGTCAGATCCCAAAATTGCAAAACATTTTTTTTTATAATAGCACAGATTTCTTTATATTGGGTGCTGTAATTGGTTACAAAATGAACCCCATCAAAATGTGATTTAGTACTTGAGTCATTTCTGTCCCTTAATAGGGTTTCTCTGGATTGTCTCTGTACATCATTCCTGGCCCTTTTGATGGGATATTTTCTGGCCCTGAGTCTATGTTGAAAACCAATCAGACTCAATCAAATAGTCACCAGGGTCACTACAGTGCCGTTTGACCCTGGTAAATTGTCCCTTAGCGACAGCAAAAGTAACATGTTGGGGGTGACAGCTTGACGCATGTAAAAGAGTGTTTCCCGATATTGGTTTGCGGTACATCTTTGAAACTATCTTATCATCATCACCACCCTTGAGTGTGAGATCCAGAAAATTAATTTGTGTTTTGTTGTACTCAAAAGTGAACCGCAGACCCAAGTTGTTATTATTTAGATAATCCACAAAAGGCTGAATCAGTTCTATAGCCCCCAACCACACAAGCAAGAGATCATCTATGAAATGCTTATGTAAACCTATATATGATTTGAAGGGATTTATATCCCTAAAGATGTGCATCAACTCCCACCACCCAAGATATAGATTGGTTTAGGAGGGGGCAAACTTGGCCCCCATAGCCGTACCACATATCTGGAGATAGAAATCATTCTCAAACCTGAAAAAATTGTGGGCCAAAAGAAACAAAGTAACCCTTACAATAAATTCCTGAAATTCTGTAGAATAAATGTTTTAAGAAAAAGCGTATAGCCTCAATGCCTGTGGTGTGTGGAATGGATGAATACAGAGATACAGCATCTATAGTAAGCCAAACGCAATCTTTATTCCAGGAAAATTCCTGTATAATATTCAGAACATGCTTAGTGTATGATACTAGAGAGCGCACTATAGGTTGCAGCAAAAAATCCAACCACTGTGAGGTGTGTTCAAGCAACAAATCAATACCGCTAATAATAATAATAGAATCCTATCAGCCAATCGGAATTGAAGGGACGCCATCTTGGATGACGTCCCATAAAGGAACCTTCATTCGTCGGGAAGTCGTCAGGTTGAAGAGGATGGCTCCGCTCCGCTCTGGATGGATGAAGATTGAAGACACCGCCTGGATGAAGACTTCTACCGGATGAAGGACCTCCTCTGCGCACCTTGGATGAAGAATTCGGCTCAGCTGGGTGAAGACGACTCAAGGTAGGATGATCTTCAGGGGGTTAGCGATAGGTTTTTTTAAGGGGGGTTTGGGTGGGTTAGAGTAGGGGTATGTGGGTGGTGGGTTGTAATGTTGGGGGGGTATTGTATTTTTATTTTCAGGTAAAAGAGCTGATTACTTTGGGGCAATGCCCCGCAAAAAGCCCTTTTAAGGGCTGGTAAAAGAGCAGATTACTTTTGTAATTTAGAATAGGGTAGGGCATTTTTTTTATTGTTAGTATTAGAATTGTTGTTGTTGTTAGTTGTTGTTAGTTGTTGTTGTTGTTTTATACTGAATTGTGATTAGTCCAAGGCCATTCAAATGTAACGAATAAATCCAAACTAATTTGGATTTATTCATTACAAATGCACTCAAAATAGTTTAGTCTCGTTGCTAGGGTAATTCGGAAATTCAAATCAATTTGAATCTCCGAATTTGTCGAATTCGTCCGAATGCACATGTCTAATACTTGCTTTTGGGGGCTTCATCTTCTAGACCTACTTACAAAACAAACAGAAACATATAAATTGTAATGACAAAAAGACAGCACTAACACTATTCTTACCAGGCTGATGTCTAACACAGACTGTGAGTTTACCTGCATACTCCAAGTTCTGTCCAAGCCTCTGACAGACATAGCATTGCCACAATAGTCAATCTACACTGGTTCTCATGCATTCTGCTATCTTGTTCAAAACTAAATTTACCCTAATGATTTGCTTTGTCACCTATTCCTGGACAAATAATTCATAAAGTCACCAGCACCAGCACCAGCAGGTATTTTTACTGTTTACTTGGCGAGGGGCATGTCCGCCCAACATTGCTAAATGCAGACAGCATAAGCTGTCGGCATTTAACATTGCACAAGCATTTCTGGTGAAATGCTTGTGCAATGCTGCCCCCTGCACATTTACGGCCAATCGTCGCTAGCAGGGGGTGTCAATCATTCTGATCGAATCTGATCAGGATGATTGCTGTCCACCACCTCAGAGGTGGCGGATGAGTTAAGGAGCAGCGGACCTTAAACATCTGCTGCTTAATAAATCTACACCCTAATGTCTATCTCATACCACAAGGTAGGATGACCAATACCTTGCTATACATTTGCTTTAAAATTGGAAACTAACGGGTCCTACCCTTACAAACAAAAAAAATTCCTTTCCTAAGATATAATGATTTGCCCTCCTCTTGCAGTTTATTACTTAAGGTCTTACCTTGGTCCCTACCCGATGCCAACTGAGAGAAAATTAAAACAGAGACCATCTCTATACAATACCTCATTAAAGTCCACATACTGTAGCACCTGCTCCAATCCACATGGTATTCACTTTTTCCCCTCCCGCATCTGCTGCACTCTCCATCACATCAAAAAGATATCCTTGTGGGGGGCGGATGGAGCTAACCGCCATACTGTGTAGTCGCATGTAGAGAGAGCTCTGCACCTTTTCAGGTTTATAGCCTCATTTTCCAGCCTAAGGACTGGGGTCTTATTACCCTTTCCTACATCACCTCTGTCTCTAAGTGGCCTGGACACTTTACCCAGCTTCAAAGCTATGCCTGTACCCAGACTTTTAGACGTGCCACCGAGGCCCTCCTTACCTGACGAGGGAACAGACATCTACACCGGCAGCCTATACCTTATGCCTGATACTGGACCCCACACTCCGGAGGGTCAGGGCTCTGCTCCAGAGTGTCTACTACTTCAGCAATAGCCATCCAGCTGCTGACTGGTAACCGGGGGTCTGAGCCGTCCACACCAGCCTGAGACTTTTGGTGCCGAGTACCCAGAGGAGAACCGGAGCTTGAGGATCCGCCTGTTGAAACTGCTCAGGCTCCAAGGGTCCCGAGTGAGCTGCTGAGCCGCAGAGGGCATCAGAACTAGGAAGCCACAATCAGTTCTGCCGTCACCAAGAGCCGTGAGTAGGAGTCCCTTACCAGAGAGAACATCCATTTGATGTTAGGAATCTCCCTAACACACAGTCTTGTAATATTGATGTATCAGTATTGTTATTTGACTTTGGTTCATTTTTATTAGATAACTACCATGCTTTTTATCCACGTGCATCTTGGGCCCATGTCCTGATGGGATGAGATTTACCTGAGTTTGTTGATAATCCCGTTGAGATCGCTCCTTCCTTTCTGGCTTGTGCCTGGAGATGCATGTGATGTATTCTTTTCTGGGGCTTTAGTTCCAACGGGGCAGTCTGTATTGAAATGCTAGTTATTAATGTTTAGCTATGATTCTCCTGCCCTAATTCCTACAAACCAATTATCAAAGATAAAAGGTACACCTAACATAATCCTTACTAACTGTCATACCTGTATCTCACTCTTGTCTACTAATTGATGTATCAGTATTGTTATTTGGCTTTGGTTCATTTTTATTAGATAACTACCCTGCTTTTTGTCCACATGCATCTTTGGCCCACGTCCCGATGGGATGAGATTTACCTAAGTTTGTTGATTCTCCCGTTGAGATTGCTCCTTCCTTTCTGGCTTGTGCCTGGAGATGCATGTGATGTATTCTATTCTGGGGCTTTAGCTCCAACAGGGCAGTCTGTATTGAAATGCTAGTTTTTAATGTTTAGCTATGATTCTCCTGCCCTAATTCCTGCATACCAATTATCAAAGATAAAAGGTACACCTAACATAATCCTAACTAACTGTCACACCCATATCTCACTCTTGTCTACTAATCTATCATATAGATCACCTGAGCCATAATGGTGTATTCTCTAAAGCATTTGAGATTTTATTTAAGCATGTCCAGACCCACAGAAGGATTAATATACTCTCTAAGTCCATACACCTTTGATTTTTGTTTGATGGAAATACAGCTCACATGGACCTAGCTATGTACCTATTGTGTTCCCACTGCCCCCCCCCCCCCCTTAGGCCTTATTTAGAGATACTACTCACAGCTAGTTATGGTGAAGAGCTAGAGATCTGAGAGGCCCTTAAGGTTGCCACTTTAATCTAGACTACCCAGCTCCAGCTGACTTCCCCTCCCTGGGGATTCAGCATGACCACCTTAACCCCCTGAGCTCTGTTGTCCCTATCTAACTTTATAGACAAGTCCTAAAGTTCAACTACTATTGTCCCTACTCTAGTCTATACCATATGACCTTATCACTTTATAGACATATAGAGATCATCTCCTGATATATTAGAGAAATTGTGACAGTTAACAGAATTGCTGAGTCGTAATTCTTCAATCCCCACTTATTGTTCCACTCCCAGTAGGGAAATTCCTAACTAATCTGATACACCCCGAAGTTACCCAATCCTTATGATCCAAAAATACTACTTCACAGTTCATCTCCCCCTCTGAAGTGTAGATACTTCTGCACTGTTACTTGGCTGTAACATTCTCCCTCCCCCCTACCACATAAATACTGTTTGTATTGTCCCTTATAACAGGGACCGAAGAGATCATTCCTCTTGTTAGGCAAATCTCTTGAACCAAGCCGCCTATTCTATCTTATAGTTCATATAAACTTACTTTGATATTAATTACCCTTCTGGTTAAACTATCTGCATTGTTATTATCTAGTACCAAATTTTAAGTGTTATACTTCACTACTATTATTGTTACTGTGTTAAAAGTGTGTAACGTATTGTTCCTTTCCTTCTTAGCTCATTCTATGCGAAGAGCCTACATATAAACTACTGCGTATAGAGCATATCCGGGTGGGGTAGGTACTACATATCCCCCCATACCTCAGAACGACACCATCCTCCCCCTTGCCCTTTCCTTTCCTCGCCTTACAATGGCTGGAATCCCCGATCTCGTCACTTTTGCTAACCTGAACGCTAAAGGCCTTAACTCACCTACTAAACAAAGTCTTTTAACTATTTCCATGAAGTTTTTAGAGGCTCAGATTGTGTTCTTGCAGGAGACTCACTGGCTTGATTAATGCCAAGACTCCTACAGGTCCTCTGAATATCCTACTGTGTTTTTTTCATCCTTTACAGAGAAGTCAAGAGGGGTGGCAATTATTGTCCATAAATCTATAAACCTTGAGCTTATAACCAAGGAAACAGATGACCAGGATAGATATTTAATTCTCATTTGTAGACTCAATGGTTCACTATACACTTTGGTTAACATATATGTCCCCAACCAGGCCCAACCTCGATTCCTAACGATTGTCTTATCCAAAGTAGAACAGATCAAAACAGGTACCATGATCTTGGGAGGAGACTGTAATATGATATGGGATCCAATAGTTGACAAAAAGGTTCAGACAGGTAAAGAAATTGACGCCTACACCATAAACACCGCTGCCAAGTTTCAACAACTCATAACACAATATAACTTATCTTTATCGTTGGGCCCTACACCACAAGGATAAAGACTACACCTACTTTTCCAAACCACATAATACATACTCTCAACTGGACTATCTCTTCACTGACCCCTGGACCCTCAACAAAATAGTCACATCCCACATAAAGACTTACTCCTGGTCTGATCATGATATCCTACTATTCACCCTGTCCACTAACATCACCAAAACATCTAAGCCAAGCTGGAAATTCCCACAACAACTACTACATAATACAAGAATTCAAGACTTCCCCCCTAGCCTCTATCTCAGAGTTTATTAATATAAATGAAACCCCCCAGATGCCACATCAAACTATCTGGGCTTCCCTTAAGGCCTACATTAGTGATATCTATATTAGAACACAGGCAGCTGCCCGGACCCTAATGGGTGCCCCGCTGGGGCTGTTGACTGCGTCTTTGAGAGCTAAAGAACTGTTAAACAAAGCCTCACCTTCCCCACAATTAGCTGATGAAATCAAAGGGTTGCGAACTCAACTAGCTGATAGAGAGATGGAAAGAGTGAAAGACGCCTACTCCCAACAAATCATGTACTATCAGGAAAATAAAGCTCCCACCCTATTGGCCCGTAAACTACGAGGCAGGACTGCTGCAGCCAGAATCCTGACCATGGTGCGAGGGAATAGAGTAGTTACATCACCTAAAGACATAGGAGAAACATTTGCTGAATACTACTCTGAACTCTATAATCTTAAACCCTCTGTGGAGGAGACTGAATCCTCAATCCAGTCTATAACCTCTTTTTTAAACAAACTTAATCTTCCATCACTTTCCCCATCAGCTAAAGAGGAACTTAATACCCCTTTCACACTAACTGAACTCTCAACAGCTATCAAACACACACAGAGCAATAAAGCTCATAAAGCTCCGGGTCCCGATGGATTCCCAGCAGCTTTCTACAAAATCTTCAGTTCAGATATAAGCAATATCCTCTTGAGGGTCTTCACTGAAGCTCGCACGACTGGTACCCTACGAAAAGAGTTTTTGCAAGTGGTTATCATGCCCATACCGAAGCTTAACAAAACTCCCTCTCAATGCAGCAGCTATAGGCCAATTTCGCTGATTAATTCTGATGCCAAATTAAATGCCAAGCTCTGGGCAAACCGTCTTAGGCTTTTACTTCCAAGCCTTATGGAGTTCTTAATATTTTCTCGGAGGCCTCCAGATTAAGATATCCTATGCTGGCCCTGTCCCTGGACGCAGAGAAAGCATTTGACAGGGTCAGATGGGATTACCTATGGCTAGCCCTGACACAGTTTAGCTTTCCAAACAAGGTAGTTAGAGCAATTCAGGCGCTATATACCAGCCCCTCGGCGACTGTCAGAGGACTTGGATTCTCCTCCCCAGAGTTCCTGATTACAAATGGCACTAGACAGGGGTGCCCTTTGTCACCCCTAATCTTTGTCTTAGCCATCGAGCCCTTAGCTCAGGCTATCCGTACTTCCAAGAAAATTCAGGGGGTGTCTCTTGGTAGAGAGGGTGAGAAGATTGCACTCTTCACCGATGATGTTACTCTTTTTTTGACTAACCCACTAGGCTCTTTACCTGCACTATTTGACATCATTAAAGACTTTGGAAGACACAGCTATTATAAAATTAATTTTCTCATAACTGAAGCACTACCTATACACATAGGACTGCAATTAGGCCCTGACCTTAAACTAGTTGTTGATAAAAACTGCAATACTGTTCTACAAGAGATATCAACGCTTATAAAATCCTGGCGTTTTAAAGAAATGTCATGGCTTTGATGCATTGCTTCATTGAAAATGACTATTCTTCTATAATATACTACTTTTGCTGTCTCCCTCTTAATGTCCCTCAGGCATTACTTTGTAAATTTCATTCTCTCTTCTAAAACTATGTCTGGGGCTCATCTAGACCCTGAATAGCATCGAAAATTCTACAGAAAAAATTTGTGCAAGGAGGAGTTGCTATGTCTAGTATTCAAGGCTATTATGAGGCCTCTCGGTTGACACATATCTTTGCATGGGCAGACAAAGGGGAACCACAGAGATGGAAAAATGTTGAAGCATCTGGCCTTCCTGTGGGCTTACGACTAGCGGATCTTCCTTGGATCCCAACATACCGTTTAGATCAATTGAAGATTAATAATGTGATTATTCGAGATAACCTAAAAGCTTGGCAGTCCCTTAGATATTTGTCTGAAATTGCACCGCACCCTTCCCCACTTCACTCTATTCCTAGTCTCCTAGCAACACTATCGGACATGCATACTACACAATGGGAAAAGAGAGACCTACATCAGGTCTCACAACTATACTCCTTAGACACACTAACCGCACCACATAAAGTGACCTCTGTGATACAGGAAACACTGTTATGGATGCTGTTTCAATATTCTAGACTATATAACTTCCTTCTATCCTGGGGCTTTCCCAGAACGGACCTCAGACCCCTGACCACCTGGGAAAAATTGTGGAAAATTAAGACAAAGATCCCCAAAACCCTATTCTATCACTACACTATGATCCAGACATCCACCAACTCTGATAGAATCTGGCAACTCAAGGCCTGGGAATTTAATTTGACATTGACCATCACTGACAGAGACTTACATTGCGCTATCACATTGATTAAAAAATCCTCCACTGTGCAAACACTGTTGAAGCTTATATGAAGATACTACTCCACTGGTACTATACACCTGCTAGACTGTCACAGATGTTCCAGATATTATCTCCCTTGTGTTGGCGTAACTGTGGTGAGAAGGGATCTAATCTCCACATTTGGTGGAGTTGCCCTGCATTAAGTCCTTGCTGGAATAAGGTCTTCCATCTATGTAGGAAGTTGGGACTGACCCTTCCGCAGAGATCAGAGGTAGCCCTGTACCATATGCTCCCAACCAAATTGCCTACACTACAATTTAAACTGGTCATCTTAATTTTTGCCGCCATGAAACTCACTATAGCTAGAGCATGGAAACAATTATTGCCCCCTGACATCTCAGACATCAAAACAACAATAAAAAATGTTGCCACAATGGTACAAAGTTTTTACTGTAATCTAAACAAAGAAGATCTGTACTGGGCTATATGGGAACCCTGGTTTCATTATTATGAAACTTCTAGAACGCGCTCACTGAACCGTTCCCACTCTCGTTCTTCATAAGTCTATTAACAGGTCTTGATACTCGCCATTACATCTGAGCAATTACCTCTTAACAACCATCACAGTGTATGTTCTTTCGTAGATAGATATCAGCCATATGTGAAAGTAATAGAAACGTTTAACTTAATTATGTTTTGTTTGTAAATTTGCAGTTGTTACTTATGAATACCAAAGGACTTATAAAACATGTAGTACGATTTGACCAAACTTTTCACGCTGGTTCACTCGACACACCCAGAAGATCACTCACCTGCCTATATATTAACTCACATTGTTGTTAAAATTGCCCATGGCAATCCCTGTTTTCTACAAATTGTTGTCAATGTAAGTTTTAGACTTCAATAAAAATATTTTGGAAAAAAAAAAAAAAAAGATATCCTTGTGAACCCAAGCTACTAGATCCTACCCCCAGGTTTAAATATATTAGGCCTGCATACCAAAACCAGCTTTTTCTAGCTAACACAGCTCTTTCCTTCTTGTCCCACAATGGTCCTTTACTTGTAAACTAGGAACTGCTACTCACCCAGAGAAAAATGTAGACTGTACGTCTTATAGTCTTCTGTTGATCAGAACAGCCCTCCCTGCTGCTTCTTGATGAAGAAAAGTAGTCTATGAATCTTCCTATCTAGGCTGTGTCATTTACATCTCTTAAACACTCAGATAACCAGATTGAGCAGCTCCAGCCATCGTTCCCTGCTTTACCACAACCATGCAATAATTTTCTCAAAGTTTAGCTGTTGTAGAGGCCCAGATTGTGGAACTCAGTGATATCTACTAACACCAAGTATGGCTTCCACCTATAAAGCAAGCTGTAAGCAATTCCAGCTTTTTTTCCTCTCAAACAGTTCTTCCATAAGTACTTACAAGCAACAAAAGGTGTAAGCCGCTATTGTTGAAAACTCTTTCTGACACCCTTCTTTGTTCTGCCTCCAAAGATACTCTTTCTCTGCCCCTGAAAAAATAGCTCCTCCTTCCATAGCTAGTTCTTGACTGAAACACCCCCCAAGTTTGGCACACCCATTTGACACACTACCTGCAAAACTGCATCCGCATTGCAAAAACAGAACTAGAGGAAATGTTGATGCTCTGCTGATTTCTTTCATTACAAATATATGCAGTGCTCCTAGTCATCCGCCCCTACTCAACCTTTAAAAACAAAATTACTATGCAAATATAATTACAGCTATGTCACACAATTCTAAGCGTATTTTCTCCACTTTTAATACCTTCCTGTGCCCTCCCTCTTCTCCCATTACCGCTTCTCTTACAGCACATGACTTTTTAATACATATCAAAACCAAAATTGACTCCATCCTACATGAAATAACCTCCTATCACAAACACAATATCAACACCTCACAAATCACTGCAAACTTTCAACTACTTATGTTTCCCACTCCCTCAACTTCCCTATGTATTTCCTTTAAATTGTGAGCTTGAGAGCCTCTCTAACAGTAGCTGACTTTGTGTAAAAGTGCATCTACAACTGATTGTGCTTAAGGGCTGGGCACTCCTCTTTTTTACTTATGTTTGTTGATGTGAGTGTAGTAATGTACAGTGTATAGTCTAAGTTAATGTCTAATTGGAAGTTTTCCACCTTGAACTGAGGCATCCTTTAATTTGAATATTATCTTAAAGGGACAGTCTACTTCCAGATTTGTATTGTTTAACAAGATAGATAATCCCTTTATTACCCATTCCCCAGTTTTGCATAACCAACAAGTTTATATTAATATACTTTTAACTTCTGTAATTACCTTGTATCTAAACCTTTGCAGACTGCCCCCTTATTTCAGTTCTTTTGACAGACTTGCATTTTAGCCAATCAGTGCACTCTCATATGCAACATCACTGGCATGAGCACAATGTTATCTATATGGTACACTAACACCCTCTAGCTGTGAAAAACTGCCAAATGCATTCAGATAAGAGGCAGCAACAATCTAGATACACTGCCCTTTTGCTTACTCCTAAAGCTAAAGCCTACCCAGGTTTTCTTCAAACAATCTGCCAAATTGTATTTATGTTCTTTTTTTTTTTTTTTTTTTGCTGTACTTTGAACTGGTAATATTTGTAAGAATCCAATTATTGTATATAGTTCAACTTTTTTCACCCCTGCCCACTGATAGGAGTTATCCCCACTTCCATGCCAGTTTGGTTATTTTAATTTCTCTTTCTGGATATAACAAACTTTATTTACGTGTGTTTTTAGTATGTACATTTGTTTAATTAATCAGTGATCAAGCTAAGTTTAACATTTAACAGATTTATTATACAGCCTAAATCTTAATGGAAGTTCTTGAATTATTACATTGTGCAATTTAGCAAAATTGTGACTTTAATTAAGCCTAACTTCACATTACATGCCTGATCAGAAATAGACTATAGCTAACTGGCAGCAAATTCATTCCCTTGGGATGTACTTGATAAGATGAAATACAGTTAATAAAAAAAAATAAGGTTTTTAATGTGAACTAGGATTCATCTTGTGGAGGTAACTACATGGTTAAACTACTAAATCCTGTAAGACTGATCCTATGTTAGACAGTGAAAAAATATATAATTTCTTCATTTAGAAAGACAAAAAAGACTCTAAAGGTTTCCATATCATGTCTTAAACTATCAACCATGTAATTGCTTCCTTCCTATGTAACTGAGAATAATATTGGCTTTTCTGTATCATACTATTATTCTTTATCCGAGAAACAAAGGCATTTAAGAACAGTCTTCAAAAGATCTTCTCAGAGAACAATCTAATAATGGCTTCAGAATTTTGTTTTTTCAACAGGATAATACTTAAAAATAGCAGTTATACCAGCTGGAGAAAGGGGAAACAAAAAATACTTTCAATGCATTAAATGATTTTATAATAATAGTTATAAGCATTTAAAATAAATAAATAATAAGGTTTATAAACAAAGCAGATATAGCTTAGATAATTACAAACGTAGCAGCTTTAACAATTATTCTCACCCAAGTCTAATGGTCATTTCCTCTTCAATAAAAAAAATTAACTGCAATTCTGGGCAGATAATTCAGGGCTAGTAAAATATTTTTTTCCTGACTGTTATATTATTGTGTTTTTTGTAGCCCTGAAAATATGTATGTAATAATAGGGCACCATTTATGAAGCTGCGGATGCATCTTCTAGGTACGAGTGTGTCTGAAACTCTAGTTAAGTAGCTGAGGTCTTAAGACTGCTGCTAATTAGCCTCGGTGGGTGGCGGAAATAAGAATTTATCCCTATCAGATCCAATAGGGATGATTGGCTAGCCCTGCTCTCACACAATTGGTTGCACAAGAGCAGGTTGTGTGGTTGCACAAGCAAACTCTGCCCACTAACCACAATGCTTGGTGGACAGGTTCTTGAGAGCGAACTTGTCCAGCCGGAATTTAATAAGTGGGGCCTATGTATGTAAAGAAATATTGCTCTGCACCAGAGAAAAACACTGACACATCTTATCACATCTTAAAATAAGCTAAGGGTATTTTTTATTATGCGCTAAACAAGGGGATATGTTTTTCATTTTCAAAAGGGTTTTTACTTTGTTAAATCAAGAGATTCCCATAATTCTGAAAAATGTCAAAGGTTGAAGAATGATATACTTCGCTTTACATACCCAAAGCTTCTACAGTATATTAACCATTTAAATCCTGACAATATTTTGCATTTTAAAGCCTACAGAATTTTCACAATTTTGATTTGCTTTATTTAAACCAGAATGTCTGTTTGCTATCCTTTGTACCCCAAATGTTATGTTTTAAATAGACAAATATGTTTATAATTTTATGTACACACACACATATATATATATATATATATATATATATATATATATATATATATACATAAACTGCATTAAACAAAATATATATATCAATCTTCATGCTTAGAGAAATCTTAATTCCCAAGGAAGCGCACCTTATCCATCTGGGTATTGATAAATGGGGCCCCTAGCCTGTCTTAGTCTGGAAGGCTTCCATGGGTGGAGTCAGTGTGGGTTGAGGTTGTTGGTGGAGCTGTGTGTAGTGCAGGAGCGTGGCTGGCTGTGGATTTGGTGTGTCTGGGTTTGGCTGGGCAAGAAGAAACAGTGACAATTAGGTACTGCTCAACCTGTGCAACATAAAAGATTTGGGGGATTGCCCTGCCACTAATTTGTGAGCTGGCAGCTCATAAGTGCAAACACTTGTAAATAGTACATACCTCTAAACTGTTCCGCATCCTGGAAGACTTTCATGGATGGGAGGTGTGACTCACTTCTCGCCTCCTTTTTGGTGTACTGGTTTTAAGGGACTGTTTCAGCCAAACCCATAACCCAACTATACATGCTCACATGATCCACAGAGAGAACCAAAATAAGCGCTTCAAAGCCAAGGTTGATGAATAAAAAACTGTGTGTTTTATTAGGACATTTAAAAACAAAGAATGTCCACAAAGGACAAAAAGTAATCCAGGTTAGTGTAGCAGGCACACAGAGCAGACATGTTTCGTGCTCAGGTAGCACTTGATCACTGCTTACCTGTGCACCTGCAAAGGCCTGCCTTTTAATTACACAAATTTAAAGTGATACATTACACATTTCATTTAGACAACCTGAATAAGTGAATATCAAGAGTAAATCTGCATAGTTAATCTATGTATTATATATGGGAATATAGCAAACTTTGCAAAGAATTTATATTATGCTAGAATGCAAAGAAAACTGAATGGAAAATGTTTTTATATTAAATAGCAAATTTGTATATCTTAGTTTAAAGCTAGTCAAAGATGGAAAATTATATATAAAAAGAAACTGACATGAAGAGTAAATCTGCATAGTTAATCTATGTTTTATATATAGGAATATAGCAAATTTTGCAAATAATTGATATTATGTTGAAATACTTAGAAGACTAATGGAAAATGATTTTATATTGAAAAACAGATTTATGTATCTTAGTTTAATACTAGTCATTAAAGTAAAAAATTAAGTACAGTTATGGGCTGACTTTTGTAGGACTATCAAATTTTGCACTATCCTATAATTATAGTTTATTATACAAATAAATCTAAATCTCTTCTTTTGTTAATCCCTAAAGGATAACTAGTTTGTAAAGTCAGTATCCAAAAAACTTCTCTTTTGTCTAGCATCGTTTCCCTATTTCCTCCTCTATATATATACATGCTCACAGCCTGACAATGACCCTGTCCTCCTAGTCCTTATGTGACCCCACCCCTTTATGATGTGGTCCCAACCAATATATACCTGGGGGACAATACTACCCACAAGCTATTTAACCTCCCTCATCCCAGAAAGCCTATGAGAAAAGAGTGGAAGTATGACACTGGGAATAAAAGCTAATGGCACCTATGAAACATACCTAAAAGGGCTTGAAACACAATTATAGACTTGCATCTGAGTCAGTAAGGATATCCTGAAACACTGGCATCGGCATATTGTGGGTTCTCACTTCTTCAGGTTTGATGAATGCATAGCTACAATACTACAACAATTACATATTAAAGCTATAACCTTTAGACTCTTGTATCTCAATCCTATTACACATACACCCAAAATTTATAAATATGCCAGCAACACAGACTTAAAGGGACAGTCAACACCCGCGGTAACTTAAGGCCATACCATATATCCGGAATAGAAGTTGCAGCTACACGGCATCGATGTTGATGAGCTCTAACGGTATTTGAGTAATCACCGAAAATACAATGGCTTATTCCTTGAAAATATGGCTGCCAAACTCCTCCACCTCCTCCTTCGTCCCCTTCTCTGATGTTTTCAGATGCTCGTTCATTTCTCAAAGGGTGATGGTTCTGTTTTGATAATGCACATTCACATTATCTTCTGCATGCTCACAAACCGACCGAGGATGTCATTGCGATTGGAGGATTCAATTAAAAAGAAGGTTTATACGTAATAGTGGGGGGAATTTGACAGCCATATTTTTAAGGAATAAACCTATGTATTTTTGGTGATTACTCAAATACCGTTAGAGTTTATCAACATCGATGCAGTGTAGCTACATCTTCTATTCCGGATCTATGGTATGACCTTAAGTTATTGATGTGCGGCAGATATGATACGCTCATGTCCACTCGCACTTTCATAAATCGGCCCCATTGTCTTTACATGTCCATGTTACAATAATAATGTATTGTCAAATATTTAACTGTTTTGGTAAACTACAAAACAGCAATGGTTAAATTATTATTATTATTATTATTATTATTATTATTATTATTATTATTATTATTATCATCATGTGTTGCAGTGCTCTTTAGCTTGGAATTAGTTTTTATAGCTTTCCAGATAAACCAGTCCTTTTCCATCACAAAAACAGAAAATCAGATTTTTCTGTTTTTGAGAAGATTTGCTATAAAATAAACTTCAATAATCATTATGGACAGTTTCCCATTTTTACACAATACATTTTCAGCAAATATTAGCCACTAGATGGCAGTAGAGTGATTACTATTGATTAGTAAGTATTCAATGTGTGGAATAGAACGGACTGTAAATCCAGTTAAAGTAAAACATTAATTAAAATTGCTGCAAGAGTTTATACATATTTTGATCCTGCTTGAGAGTGTAACAAAAAGTCAACTTGTTTTGCCCGTGTTATACAAGTGAACACATAAGATAGCTATAACTTATTCAGTAACCCTTTATCTGTAGACACATTAAAGAAAAAACAGCATGGGAAATATGTATTATTTTAAATAGTTTTTTTTTTTTTACAGATAAAATTATAATATTTGAAAGCTATAACTATATAAAAAGAACATGAAAGGTTGAAGTGCTTAAATTATAAAATTAGCTATAGTAGCTTGTCCTGTGTAAAGCACAAAGAACTTTCCTGTAGTATATCAGTAGGGCCTAACCAAAAGGACCACTGAATAAAGGATTTTTACAGTTAACCCAGATGTGGTATCCAGATATGGACCCCTTGCCCTCTGTGACTTATGTAAATATACCTTCCCCACCAAAACGTTGAACATAAAGGCTGAAACGTACATCTGTGTTTGTGAATAGATCCTTCATTCAAATGACGAATGCCTTACATTTCAGGAAGTACTATCCTTCTGGATGGGCTGCTACTAAACAAAAAGTTCTCCTCTGACAAGGGGCGAGATGTTACAGGTGTGTTCAGTGCCAGTTAACTATTCCCTTCAAAGATGATTTGTTGTGTAAAAAAACAATCAAACTGATACTATCTAAAGAAAGACTGAACTACGTTTTCTTTTAAATTAAGGAAAAAGTGTCAGAATAGCTTTAAGTCATGTATAGGACCTACATGTCTGAATGTTTGCCTGGTATTAGACTTGTGGTACACAACATGAACAAGCAAGTAGTGAGTTCATTACAGCCTGGCCATAGTTTTACAAATTATACATATTAACAGTTATGGAAACTTTGCTGGAAATTCAAATTTGCTACAAGTTTGACATTATCAGTTTAACTGTGCAGCAGAGAAGAGAAAAACTTTAGGTTATCTTAGTAACACTTTAATGCTGTTGTAAAACAGCCTGTGATAAGTTGATGTTTCAAAATAATTGTGTGAGGTTCTTAAAGGGACAGAAAAGTCAGAATTAAACTTTCATGATTCACAGTATGAAATAAAAAAAAAAAAACTTTCCAATTTACGTCTTTTATTTAATTAGCTTTTTTCTTTTGGTATCCTTTGTTGAATGGCATACCTAGGCACTTTGGAAGGCTCAAGAGCAGCAATGCACTAGTGGTAGCTAACTGCTGATTGCTGTCTTCACATATATGCCTTTTGTCATTGGCTCATCAAGTGTGTTCAGCTTGCTCCCAGTAGTGCCTTGCTGAACTTTCAACAAAGGATACCAAGAGACTGAATACAATTTTATAAAATAAGTCAATTGGAAAGTTGTTTAAAATTGTATGCTCTGTCTGAATCATTAAATCAAGAAGTGTCATTTCATTACATACAAAAAAAAGCAAATTAAAATATCAAGTTCTCCATTAGGTTTCAATACTGGTACAATATTAGTCTGTTCTCACAACTTCAATCACCAACAACATCCCAGCCTCAAAAGGAATGGTCCAGAAACCGAGTCGCCAAATACTGGCTAATAATGACAGTCTATCATCAGATAACGTATAAAAAAGGCGCTCTAATGGCACAGTATTTTTGATCCAAGTTAAGATTCCAATCATCCACACACCACAAAGACCACAAAGACTTGCACTCACCATTTCCCAAGCACAACACAGGTGCAGTCTGGGTATATTAGGGGCTCACTCCAGGATCCACAGTTTTCCAGGACACTGTAAAGGGACAAACACCCTCCAATGGCACAGTATGTCTGATCCCCTTTACACTTCAAATACTCCCTCACTCTGAGGGCTAATACTCACACTTTAGAAAGCACCACCTAGTGTCCTGGAAAACTGTGGATCCTGGGGGGAGCTAGCTGGGAGGTTCGATATATTTGCTTTTCTAAAGAATTGTGAATGACCCCAACTAATCCTTTGTGTCCCTTTAAGTAAATTAAAACAATTAGGAACTAATGATAGTTTTAAAGGAACATTATAGTCATTATATATATATATATACACACATATACTGTATGTATATATATATATAAACAAGCCAAAGGTAAAAGTCACTGTTACTGCCCTTTCCAAATTAATTGTCTTGCAGACAAAAACAAAGTCCGGTGAATATACGTTCTCTGTATCAAAGCAATAAACCTTTAGAGAATATATGTGTATATGAATAGCTTTGAACTGCTTAAAACAGCTCGGCTGACCCCCTATACACGCCTGTGTAGATATCAATAAATATATCAGAGACTGAGTGTGCTTCAGAAAACCGGAGGTTCAGGGGGTACAAAGAAGCGGTCAAAAACAGAGTATGCGGTACCTTCAAATCTCGGACATAAAGAGTGAAGACCGGGACCTGTTATCCCAGACGGCGTAAGCGCCTATACTCACCGCTCCTCTGGACCGCTGACCCCTTAAAATAGCTCAGTCTCTGATCTACCTCCGGAATTCACATATGTGCACTCGATGGTCTCCTCGGCAAAACTTCAGAGAGGCGTCCTACTGTGCAGGAGGGGGCGTGACGTGCGTGCTTCAGCGTTTCGAATCCATACGCTGATCCTGATCGGCTATCGAAAACAGAGTTCCCATAAACCGGCTTCGGAGCTTAAAGTCCCAGACCTGCTGCTGCTGCCCGGAATAATTGTAGTAAAGTAGAAAGGAGTTGCAAGCAGCGGTCTTAAAAGCAAACAGTCTTTATTAGAAAATAGGATAAAAACACTCCATGAAGTGGCACAAATGCATACACAACATTAGTCCGCTAACATGTTTCGGCCTGGGGCCGTAATCATAGCTAATGGACTTAGCACCTGTGTACCTTAAAAAGCACCAGGATCGCCCTGATTGGGTAAAAACAAAATCTCACATTGTGATGCTAGTTAACTCTTTGAGTACTTTTACAAGGAAATGTTATATTTCAATTCAGAATTTTCTTGTCCTTGAAACTAAACAAACGAAATTTATAAGGGATCAGACAGACTATAATAGCAATACTGTTTATACATGGAAAAAGGCAGACAACAGACCAAGAAGACAGTCTAGAGGTAGATCTAGGAATAGACGGAATGGTAGTAGGAATAGAAATACAAATAATGATCAAGGGGCTGTACATAATACAGAAGCCAAGAGAGTGACATATTCTGACACTGACTTTGAGTCAGGGGATGATAATGGGGCTTCGAGTGGTGATGAACCACCAAGAAGCATACTTAAAAATACCAAGCAAAATCCATCACAACAGGCAGTCTGCGAGGCATCTGGCTCTGGTCACCATCAGATACAAGCAGTGACGTCTAAGACTAAATCTGCTGAACCTAAAGGCTCCTCCACAAAGTATGTTGATAACAGTACAACAGTACCACAAACAGCTATATCTGATGATGATCAACGCCAGATAGAGCAGGTTTTTCGTCTTCCTCCACAGCGCACAGGGATAGGACAAACAGGTCAGGACCACTACCAATTGAGAGGTCAAAGAGGCAGGAAGAAATACAAATAACTAATGTAAATAATGTGATAAATTTATCAGGATTCACTTTAACAGACCCACAAATCTCCCTACTCTGTCATGGCTTGAATTTTGCTCCTACTAAACATTTCAATGTATTTAACACTATTCTTGATGTAAATAAACTTATACGTAATATGACCCTTCAGAGACATTTTTTCACAGAACCCCAACAGTCTACACAAGGGGATAGCCTTAATTCCCAGCCAATGCAACTTACATATACCCCTAAACTAAGTAGATTCAATTTTGGTGAAACATGTGATTTAATCAATTTGGAGAGTTTGTCACATGACTCTTTATCACTAACCAACAAACAAAGTATTAATGCTGCTAGTGGTTTTCAAAATAAATCAGAATTTTACCCCATTCATAATAGGGGTTCCACCCTAGAAACTTTCTTTAAGCGAGTGGAACGAGACTTGATTAAACTTAAAGATTCAGTTGCCTACCAGACCCCCAATTTGTCTAGGTCTGAGAGAGTGGCTCTTAAGGAGCTCCAAGAGAATAAAAACATAGTTATACGCTCAGCCGATAAGGGGGGCTCTGTCGTGGTTTTGAACAAGACTGACTATGTAAATGAGGCACTACGCCAGCTTAACAATGTAGAGGATTATATCCCCCTTGATAGGGATCCTACCACTACATTTAAGAAGGATCTATTGGACATTTTGGACGATGGGTTGGAGGAAGGGCACTACGATCAAAAAACATTTGAATTTTTAGTGGTGGATCATCCAGTTGTGCCCATTTTCCATCATTTGCCCAAAGTCCATAAGTCCCTGACAGAAGTCAGGGGTCGTCCAATAGTGAGTGGTATTAATTCTCTGTTGGAACATGTGTCTCAATGGGTTGATAGTATTCTACAACCACTTGTTAAGAACTTACATAGCTACATCCAGGATACGAAGGATGTAATAATGATTTTGGACAAACTTAAGTGGAACAGTGCTTGCTATAAATGGGCAACTATTGACGTAGTAGCATTGTATTCCTCGATCCCTCATGAGGAGGGCCTTACAGCAGTTGGTTTTTTCCTGGAATACTATTCTGATTTTTCTGAGGACTTTCGGTGCTTCATACTCAGAGTATTAAAGTTTTTGCTAACCCACAACTATTTTTCTTTTGAGGACAGGTTCTATCTCCAGAGACGTGGGACAGCCATGGGGGCCAAGTTTGCCCCCTCCTATGCCAACCTTTTTATGGGTTGGTGGGAGCTGTCCCACGTCTTTGGAGATGGAAATTCCTACAGACACCTAATTTGTTTTTATGTTCGCTTTATTGATGATCTCCTTCTTGTATGGAAGGGGAGCACAATGCAGTTTACATCTTTTGTGGCATATTTGAACTCCAATAATATTGGAATTAAGTTTACCTATGAACTGAGTGAAAATGAAATAAACTTTTTGGACATCACCATCAAGGGTATGGATGATGGAAGGGTGATTACTGAGATTTTTAGGAAACCCATAGCAGGGAATACACTCCTCCATGCGAGTAGTTGTCACCCAAGACATGTACCCTATGCGGTAGCTAAGGGACAGTTCACTAGGGTCAAGCGCAATTGCACATTACCTGATAAATACACAGAACAATCAAAAGATTTGACAAACAGATTGAAGAGTAGAGGATACAGTTCCCATGTCATTAAAAAAGCAAGAAATCAGGTTGATACGCTTGATAGGAAGCAAACTTTGGATACAAAAAGTAATGCTCTCAGTCTATCTGAGGAACATCACAAAGGAGTAACCTTTGTCACAGAATACAGTCAGGAATATCAGGACATTTGCAGAATAGTGAAAAAACATTTCTCTTTTCTTGCTGCAGATGACAAATTGGAGAACTGTGTCTCCAAAGGATTGCGGTGTTCCTATAGGAAAACAAGCACTTTAGGTAACATGTTGTCACCATCAGTCTTACCCAAAACCGATACACGACAGAGCTCCTGGCTTACACATAGGGGCATTTTCAAATGTCACAATAAATGTAGGGTGTGTGAGTTTGTCCTCCCTGCGGATAATGTTAAATCAGAAGTGACAGGTGAAAGGTTCCCCATACAAACATGCCTAAAGTGTACCTCCACATATGTGGTCTATGTCCTCAGTTGTACCCACTGTCATTTACAGTACGTGGGACTTACCACAACAGAGGTTAAGGTCCGCATACGTAATCATCTATCAACCATACAGGCAGGTACGGCATCCACTCCCTTGGTACAGCATTTTGCTAAATATCATCATAGCAGTGTCAATACACTGAAATGGCAGGCTATTGAAAGAGTTACCTGTCCACCAAGGGGAGGGGATAGGGATAGGTTGCTGCAGAAGAGGGAAATGTTTTGGATCTTCAGACTCCAGACCCGTGTACCCACTGGCCTGAACTCCGAGTATGATCTAATTAATTATTGGCAATGAGAGATTTTTTGCCATGGGTTTCTTTCCCTTTTCTGCGGCACCAGCTTCTGTCCCCTATTATTATTATAACAATAAAGTAACGATATAATGTTTTATTATATTATGGTATAAATATATCATGATGTAATAGAATCTATTGCATTCACTGCCGTGCTTTTTTGCATTATTGACATTTGTCATGCCTCCATTGAATCGTTCTTTCTTTTTTATGATATATAGAACTTTTCTTTTCTACATTTCCCCTTGGGGACTAGGTATTTACTAGCCATACCGTTGAATACTCCACAAGGAGAATATCATTAATACGGTAATACAGGGGTTGTTTGGTGACATACGAATCTTGTTTACATTCCTTTGTTAAAATAAAATGAAACTAAGTAAAATTAAATGAAATATATAAATTTATCAATACAAAAGAGGAATTATGCAGTGTTCAGGTTATATATAATCCAACATTCAGCTACTTAAATAAGTGTTCTTAATATTAGTATTTTTCCCTCCTTTCTAGTTCAGTTTAGATTAATAATATTATTTTTGTTCCCCATCCAATAACATGTCCTTAATTACAACAACATGACAGATTAGGAAACTTCTAATATTCATCCATTATACATTAATCTTTGATTACACCAAATCTTTGTAGGTTTTGTAACGCTTTTTGCCACCATTGAAACAGAAACAATGTAACTGTTTAGGGCTTATGATTAAATAATATTATGTATCATGTTAGTAACTCTACATGTGCACCGCTACATATTGTATTGTGCTTTAAACGCTTCACAATTTGGTAGGTTGGTAGTTGCTCTCTATGGTGTGCATTTTTAGCGGTTTAGTTCATAGTTAGACTTATTGTTTAAATCTTTTGAACAGTTTCCATTTGATAATTCTGCTGTCATATATGTTTTTGTGTATATTCATTTTTGTTATTGGAAGGTTCTCCAGTGACAGGCTCTTTGTAATAAGAAAATTCTGAATTGAAATATAACATTTCCTTGTAAAAGTACTCAAAGAGTTAACTAGCATCACAATGTGAGATTTTGTTTTTACCCAATCAGGGCGATCCTGGTGCTTTTTAAGGTACACAGGTGCTAAGTCCATTAGCTATGATTACGGCCCCAGGCCGAAACATGTTAGCGGACTAATGTTGTGTATGCATTTGTGCCACTTCATGGAGTGTTTTTATCCTATTTTCTAATAAAGACTGTTTGCTTTTAAGACCGCTGCTTGCAACTCCTTTCTACTTTACTATATATATATATATATATATATATATATATATATATATATATAAAATCATGTAAATTAAATATGTTACTTTTAAGGCTCGATTTAGGAAAAGAGAACCTGCAATCAGGATTTATCAAGCAGCGGTCATCAGATCACTGCTTCCCTAACCTCCTCTCCGCCTCTTAGGTGGAGAATTTAAATCTCTCTGGTCTTGTTGAACCGTGGAAATTGACAGCTCCTTCGCCGCGCATGATTGTCTGTGCGCGGGAAGGGGCGGGATTGCAGGTGAGTGCAAAATATTGCTTGTGTGCAATGATGAATTCCACTAGCTGATTGCTGCCCGCCAGAGGCGAGCTAAGGCAGACATGCACGCTCCCGGTCCGCCCGTGCTTGATAAATCTATCCCTTAGCATACATATTTATCTCATTTTGATTGCTGTGGTCAAGTAGTGACAGATATAAATGAGTTGCTGCATAAAGCAAGCAATCACTGTGTAGAATGTTCTATTATTTTTTTCTTACTTTGCATAATTAAACATTTGAAATGAATGCAATATGAGATTCATTGTAGACCTTTCACTGAAAAACTTGGCATTTATTGATTGAAAAGGACACATAGATTTAATGTTGCTGCCAAACAGTTAACAGACAATAGCATAATAAGCAGACACTTCAAATAGCAAATACACACATGTATGTACACACACACATATATAAACACATCCATACACATATATGTACACACACACACATATATATATATATATATATATATATATATATAAACACATACATACACATGTATTTCGTGCTGGAAAAGGCTTACTTTTATTTCTCAATCTAATTATATATATAAACACATACATACACATGTATGTACACACACATATATATATATATATATATATATATATATATATAAAAACACATACATACACATGTATGTACACACACATACACATATATATATATATATATATATATATATGTGTGTGTACATACACATGTATGTACACACACACATATATAATTATATATACACTTTGAGCCCTATTAAAACAAATTATTTTACACTTAAAAAACATTTTTTTATAAAATTTGAATGTGTTATAACGTGTTTTCCTGTGTTATACGTATAAAATATTTAATTTACAATGTTCTTTGCATTTTTAAATTGATATTTCTGTATATATCTTAATATAGATTTCTAAATATATATTTAACAAAAAAAATCACACATATATATATATATATATATATATATATATATATATATACATATATATATATAGAAATATCTATTGCGATATTCCAAATCCGGAAGTTAGCATGCTCTTGCACTAACTTTTTACTTTCAACTTGTAATATGTGTTCTAACCCGGTTGCCTTAAAAGTTTACTTTAAGCGTAGTGAGCACACAAGCGAAAAATTTCATTAGGGCACCACTTGTAATCTGGCCTTAATATTTATAGATAATTCAATATTTCTGAAACTTGGTATAGTTGTGTATTTTCTGCATTGACTCTCTTGAAAATAAAACTATATAATAACAGTAAAAGCAGAAATAGTGTAACTTCATAATACACATAGGACCATTACAAATGAAGCGCTATTTAGCACGTTTGCTCACGCTATAACTGCGCTCGAATTCTAAAAAAACTTATCACCCACGCTAACCTGATGTGTGCAAAAAAGCCGAAGATAGAATATTGTGAATTCAATGGAGAAAAAAAGTGGAAAAAAAACCTACACGCGCAACGCACTACGAACCCATAATCTCAAGTGAGCTAACCGACATAAAGATATGAATATTTCACATACCAATGTTCTTTTACATAGCATAATATGTTCTATTTATTCACAAATACATATTTTGGTATACAATATATATCTATACCTATATATACTGTATATATATATATATATATATATATATAGAGAGAGAGAGAGAGAGAGAGAGAGAGAGAGAGAGAGAGAGAGAGATAATTATATATAGGTTTAGATATTTAAATGAATATCTATTTAAAATACTTAGAACATATTCTGCTATATGCAGAACATTGGAAAGTGAAATATTTACAGTAAATACATAGTTAAAACCTTTCTTAAATATGAATATTGCATAAATATGCTTTTACATGTTTTCATCTACTAAACTGCAAAGGGCTCCAATGCACTTATATATATATATACTGTATATATATATAAATATATATATGTATTTATGTGTTTGTATGTGTATATATGTCTGTGAATAAATATATACACATATAAATACATAACTAATTTGTATATATATATATATATATATATATATATATATATATACAGAGAGAAGTGCACTCACAGGAACGAACATCTGGCTCAATAAAATTGCTAGCCTGTTCTATGGCGATTTACCACCTGAGTGCATCTTTTTAGCCCAGTAATGCTGCTTTTCACAGAGTAGAACTTTCCTGTAGTATATCAGTCTGATCCCGCCTATTACGGTCAGTCCAGCGCCAAAATACCAGGCAATTCCTTTCTGAACAAGAAACACAGCAACCCCAGACGATCGTTTCGGCCTTCATTGGGCCTCGTCAGTGAGGTGTAGCTACATTTCTCTAAGCACACTGAGCAAGGAGTCTACGTCTGGTTGCCCCTTTTTCCCATAGGGAGACTAAATACATACAGAGAGAAGTACACTCACAGGAACGAACAACTGGCTCGATAACATTGTTAGCCTGTTCTATGGAGATTTACCACCTGGGTGCATCTTTTTAGCCCAGTAATGCTTTTCACAGAGTAGAACTTTCCTGTAGTATATCAGTCCGTGTGTATATATATAAATATATATATATATATATATAGTAATACAGAACCGGATCCAACGGACGGACTCCGTTGTCTGATGAGATCCAAGAACAGCCGGCACACAGGAATTTTGTACAGCAATCTGATTTATTCAATAAACAAGAAACCAAAATGTTTCGGCTCTACCGTGAGCCTTTCTCAATGGTATTCAGACCGGTCATCAGACAACGGAGTCCATCCGTTGAATCCGGTTCTGTATTACTGTATGTACTTTTTTGGCTGAGCACCAGGTGGCTGTGAACTAAGTGTGTGCCGTTTCCTTCAGCCTATTTATATATATATATATATATATATATATATATATATATATATATATATATATATATACATATTTAGACATTTATATGTATGCATCTCTATGTTTTTCGAACACCTGAGATCTCATATCTTTTTTGTGTAATATTTTTTTAAATAATTTTTATTAGTGTTGTCATAAGTGTGTAACTGTATTGTGTAATGTATTTTTGATGTATGCTGTGACACTGTTTAGTTTTGCTGAACATTTAACCAAAGCTCTGATGTCTCGGTAATCATTCTAGCGGAAATCAGGATTGCGCTCGCGTGATCGTGTTTACTTTGAACTTTTAATATTAGCACAATTTAACTTGCGTGCAAACAAACACAAAAACTCGATATTGCTCGTATTCTGGCCCATAACCTTTAAATATTTTTATGGAGCTACCATAGCAGGATATATTTATTTTTTTCCCAAGAAAAAACAAAGTACTGTAAGAAGAGGCCATTACATATAAAATACTCATCAGTCATTTGTAAATGTTTTGTTTTAGAGTAGACAACTAGTGCAGCTCTCCTGCAGATGTGGTAAAACAAATCATGCAGTACTTGATCTTTATAATTGTTTACCATTACTAGATTCCTATATTAAATAATCTCTATGTGTTAATTGTGCTGCATCATCAAAGATCAGTGAGCTGGATGATCTGCTGCCTTTTGTGTTTTGCAAGGTCATTGATATAACAATTATTACAATGATAAGAGATGTTTTCTGAATACACGTTATGAATTTTTGCCTCTGACAATGACTCGTGAGGTTTGCACAGCACAGTAATGAGCCAAGATAAGGAACAAGCCATATGTTCTTGTAGCTCCATATCCATGTTCAGCCTTTTATCCCCTGGAGACAGCAATGAGATGTAAAAGGGAATTTAGATATATCAGTCACCTGATCCCAGAGTAATATAAGCTAGTGCAATAGTAATGCCGGGAGCATTGGTGTCGCACACACCCTACCTTACACCATAGTACACTTAAGTAATAAGATAATGAGGCCAGATATTCTTCATATTCTCTCTATTTCATATTTTATGTATTTTAGCTTAAAGAAACAGAGACTCAGCAATAGAAGACGGACTCACACTAATATGAATTCTAGTACAACTAAGCATTATAAGAACCCTGACATATGTATTTTTCATGTATGTCCCAAAAAAGCGACAATATGGCAACCCTATGTCTCGCTTTCACTTAACAGTAAACCCATTTATGTTTCTCTAGAAGATTAATGGCATAAAGCTAGATTTGCCTTCCTGTAGAGACCCCAGCAGCCTCCTTGTAGGGCTGTGACAAGAAGTAATTAAATAAAAATAAAGAATTAAAAGTCAAATCCTTTGAAATTATGAATGATACACATTGTAATGATTTATATTAAGTATCAGCAACTGCTTATTTCTTTTTTATTACAACAACAAATAAGACTGTTTTATATTTCTTTAATGTCCCTTTAATTGGACATATGTTTAAGACTGTATTTACACTTCCAGCACTTCTAGATGCTTATTAACTAGGAAGTCCTTGTTTTTACACGTATTTGTTAATGTGTGTGCACCTACTATTGCAAAAAACTGTGAGTGTGTGTCTGTGAGTGTGTGTCTGTGAGTGTGTGTCTGTGAGTGTGTATTGTATGTATGTGTGTGTATCTGTATGTGTGTACACATGTGTGTGCACTGCTCAGTACACACAGATCATATAGTAAACAGATGTATTGCAAAGCTTTATCACATACACAGTCAGATATCCCTAAACATGCCCCTTTAATTGCAAATATGTGTAGGACTGTATTTACACTTCCAGCACTTCTAGATGCTTATTAACTAGGAGATCCTTGTTTTTACATGTACTGTATCAGTTAATATGTGTGCACTTATTATTGCAAAAAACTTTGTGTCTGTGTGTGTCTGTGTATATGTGTGTGTCTGTGTATGTGTGTATGTGTCGGTGTGTGTGTATGTGTCTGTATGTGTGTCTGTGTGTGTATCTGTGAATGTGTGTGTGTCTGTGTCTGTCTGTGTCTGTCTGTGTGTGTCTGTGTATGTGTGTCTGTGTCGGTGTGTGTGTATGTGTCTTTGTGTGTGCCTGTGTGTGTCTGCGTGTGTGTGTCTGTGTCTGTGTGTCTGTGTCTGTCTGTCTGTCTGTGTCTGTCTGTGTGTGTCTGTGTATGTCTGTGTATGTGTGTCTGTGTCTTTGTATGTGTCTGTGTGTGTGTCTTTGTGTGTGTTTGTGTGTGTGTCTGTGTGTCTGTGTATGTGTCTGTGTGTGTGTGTCTGTGTCTGTCTGTGTGTGTGTGTATGTGTGTGTCTGTGTATGTGTATGTGTCTGTGTGTGTGTATGTGTCTGTGTCTGTGTGTGTGTATGTGTCTGTGTCTGTGTATGTGTCTGTGTGTTTGTGTGTGTACTTTGAAAGACTATACACTGCTCAGTACACACAGATCATATTATAAAAAGATGTATTCATGTATTGTAAAGCTCTATCACATACACAGTAAGATACCCCTAAACACTTTATTGCAATATTTATGGCTTGAACAACAGTGAACATATCTCAGATCTACACTACTTTCTGGAATTGCAACGTGCCCTGCAGTATCACTTCAGTTAGGCATGAAATCAACTTTTTCTAGCCTCACACTATGACTATTCGCCTGAACAACACTAGGCTATCCCTGAAATTAACCTTCCCAGGATCCCAGTTGTTAATTGGACTATTGTTGTTTTTGAGCCTAGATTCCATGCCAAGAACTTTATGTCAGGCCCCAGGCTATGAGATGCAGCCCTGCTCTATACTCCAGCCAACTACAGACTTAGAGGAAAATCCTCAGAGACACTAGACTTAATATGAAGCATGCCTGGTGGGCTGCTTCAGAAGCTTGACTTGATTTCTTCTAAAATTGTTTTAAATTGATTATAGGTTGGTAGGAATGTATTTGCTAAGCTAAGATTAATAGTGTGTGCACACAGGCAAGTGCAGGATGTGGTAAGCACTCTTCTGTGTTTATGCAGAGGTTAGCAAGCATGATCTAATGTAATGGAGAAAAGATTAGTCTGTGCGCCTCATGCATAAAGCTGCCGAGCTCATGATCTGCCTCTGACTGAGTGCTTTGCAAATATCATTGGTGAAAAAGCCAAATACCTTACAAAGCCACATAAAAAAACAGGAAATTGTACAATGTTGTTTTTTTCAACCACTATAGATGAACAAATTGTTAAATACCAGTAACATTTAGAACTTCACATTAGATTTTGATGTAATAAACCTGAATTTTTATTGAGTGGTTTAAACAGACATAGATGCCCTTTTTTTCTTTTCTGCATCTAAAACAGGGCAGTTTATAAATCTATTGCTATTTATCTATGGGTTTTTTTTGCAATTGGATGCTTTATTTTCTATGGGACATGTCAGTGTTGTGTTTGATTGTCAATGAGCAATCAGCCCAACAGAATAATTTGCAAACCCTGCACTTTCTAATAGTTTCAAAATTAAATTTGAACTGCTTTAACATTATTTTTATATAGCAAAAGTATTTTTAACTTACTTTCATACACATTGGGGACATTTTGTTTGTTAAAAAAGGGCAGCTGAATAAAGCATATCCTTTAACTAGTAAACTGCCAGACTAGGTTGTAACACTGCTATAGTATAATGTAATCTGTAGCAACCACAAGGCTAATGAGAATATATTTAAATGGTAACCATTTTGTTTTTTTCTATAGTGCTATTCACAAATACTTAGAACTATTCCAATTGGAATTTTAGGGGGATGCTATGCATCTTCGGTCACTGATGAAGCACCCCTACTACTTAAAGGGACATGAAACCCACATTTTTTCTTTCATGATTCAGATAGAGAAAACAATTTTAAAAAACATTCCAATTTACTTCTATTATTTCATTTACTTTATTCTTCAGATATCCTTTGCTAAAGAAATGGCAATGCACATGGGTGAGCCAATTACATGAGGCATCTATGTGCAGCCACCAATCAGTAGCTAGTGAGCCTATTTAGATATGCTTTTCCACAAATGAGAATGAAGCAAATTCTATATAGAAGTAAACTGGAAAGTTGTTTAAAATTCCATGCTCTTTCTTAATCATGAATTGAAAAAATTGGGTTTTATGTCCCTTTAATACTGTCAGTAGCCATACTTTTGCAAGCATAGACTTTTTTTTTACATGCTCTTTGTTGTAGCAAAAAAAATGAGAGTTAAAAAGAAAAGGAACATGTTCCGATAGAACATATTATATTAACCAACTTTCCAATTGATTTATATTACCAAATTTGCTTTATTCTCTTGGTGTCATTTGTTGAAAGAGCATCTATGCACTATTGGAAGCTAACAAAACACACTGTGTGAGCCAGCAACAAGAGGCATATATGTGCAGCCACCAATCAGCAGCTAGTTTCCCAGTAGGGCATTAGTTCTACTGAGTCTAAATATGCATTTCAATAAAGTATACAAAGAGAACTAAAGCTAATCAGATAATACAGGTAAAATGGATAGTTGTTTAAAGTTGCACGCTTTATCTGAATCATGAACATTTAATTTTGACTTTACTATCCTTTTAAATAGGGGTAAAAGGAGTATTATTTAACCCCATAATAACATGGACGTACCCTGTATGCTGAGTGTCCTTAAAGGGTTTTCAGCCCTTTAATAGTGCAACTGGAAAAGAAACAGAAAACCAGCGCAACCCGATTCAGGTGCAAATCATTTAATGTAATGTAAGTGCGCAAATAACAAATGGCAACTTACAAAATTAAAAACAATATAAATATCGGAGGGAGCATATGGTTATCTATCTTTTTAGACAGTAAACATTCTGGAGTAGACTGCCCCTTTAATCAGTTCATTAGCTCTCTATACACAAGTCAAAAATTGTTCTTTCTTCTAAATTTAATTCAAGTATTTCCTGTCTTGACCACTGAACTCCTGATATTGGTTGTGTTTTTGTCTGTTTGTTTTTGAGGAATTGTATTGGAACTTGTAAGTAATAATTACTAGCTGTGTCTTGTCTCTCCACTTACATATGCATCATCCGTTTCTATTTAACATATAGATGGCTAACGGTAAAATTCTGACTTCTCAGCGAAAATAAACTGGGGGTAGATAATGTGAAATTAGCTCGTTCTAATTAATGTTACTTGTGAGCTGCATTCTGCTTGATTAGAATGCTATTAATTTATTGGCTTTCCCTCACAGATTAAATAGAAGTGCTATTCACATTTTGTTTTTTTATCTGAATGCATTTTGTTGCTCATCTGTATTGGGTAATTGAAATAAATACATTGTCTCATTTCTTTAAAGTTGCTGTTATTACTGGGAGCTCCCTCCACAATTTGCACTGCTGCTAAAACAGGCTTATCCAACCTATGGCCCTGGGGCCACAATGCAGCACCCCAATACATATCTGTGTATGTGTTGAATGAGCATGTTAAAAAAAAAAGGCTACATTAGAGCATTATCCTTAATCACAACCCTGCACTAGGTATAACGCACAATCTGGTAGAGCAACTTGATGGTAAAAAGGTTTATTATTAAAATAAACATTTTAACAGTGATTTAAAAGGATATGGTATATGATCAGGTGTTGGACTGGGAAGGGCTCAAAGTTGTATATGTTTGTGTTTGTATTGTATCATCATTTTATCATTTTAACCATGGACAGCGCTGCAGAATTTGTTGGCACTTTATAATTAAAGGGATACTAAACCAATTTTTTTTTTCATGATTCAGATAAAGCATGCAACTTTAAGCAGCTTTCTAATTTACTCCTATTATCAATTTGTAGTCGTTCTCTTGGTACCTTTATTTGAAAAAGCATGAATGTATGCTTACGAGCCGGCCCATTTTTGGTTCAGCACCCTGGATAGTGCTTGCTGATTGGTGGTTACATTTAGCCACCAATCAGCAAGCTGTACCCAGGTGGTGAGCCAAAGATGGGCAGGCTCATAAGCTTTACGTTCTTACTTTTTCAAATAAAGATATCAAGAGAACAAAGAAAAATTGATAATAGGAGTAAATTAGAAAGTTGCTTAAAATTGCATGATGTATCTGAATTACAGAAGGAAAAAAAATTGGTTTCAGTATCCCTTTAAGTATAATAATAATTGTATTTATGTATATGTACGTATATATGTGTGTGTTTATATGTATGTATGTGTACAGTGTTTACATTTATATACTTCAATACAAAATCATAGTATAAAAGTATGGTGAAGAATTCCACTATCTAAGCTTCAGATAAGCGCACGTTTAGCTTAGCGATTGACCAATAGCAGACTATTTTACAGGGCGTCCCTATATTAGTCTTCTATTGAAGGATTATACTTTTAACTTGTAACATAAATGCAAAAATAAAAGAGTTATTGTTTAACTTGAGAAGTTAGCACAAAATTGTGCTCCACTTGTAATACAGCTCAAATGTTTAATTATATGTAGTAAAAAACGTAAAGAAACGTTGCATTATACTTTCATTATGTATTTTGCTCCCTTTTCTAGTAATGCAATCTGGCTAAACAAACACTTAAACCTCTAAATTATTTGTTTTAATGACATATTGTAAATGCTGAAATCAAATCTAAAATCAAATGTAATGACACCTGTTCGGCATCATGCACTGATTAACTATACTTCTCTTTCACCTAATATTAGAGAATCTTAAAACTGCAAGTGACCATTTAGGTAGAAACAGGACTTGGATCTAGTTTCACAAAACCTAAAAATATTACATATATCTGGGAGCTGAAATCTGCCAGATGCAGAGATCAAGGAAATGTATGCATAGAAGGATAGGTCTTGCTTGATAAGAGCGCCAAGGTTTTTAGCAGCTGTGACCAGATTGATGGATGGCTTGTCAGTGCTAAGAGCACAGGGATAAGTGAGGTGTGTGATAGAATCTGGGGGAAATATCAAAGCAAATGGAGTGAGAAACATTGATACATTGTTACCTGTACCATAGGATATTGGATTAAAAATTGCATTGGATTCTGTTAAATACTTTATTAGGCCTCAAGTGGTCTTACGGGTATACTCACATAAGTGCAGTATCCTTTATCGATCCGTAATGGCTGTTCACACGAATCATTGTTAACAATTTTTTATAGCTACTGCACTTTAGGGGACAAAACTCTAAGGAGGAAAAGAATTCATGTGACATAATGTTATATTGTTGTATTAACTCCCCACGCCTGAATGGGTTCTCCAAGCCATTAAATCCTGACATGTATGTGTTGTGGTACTTGAAAGCAAAACGCAATGACATTTGTTCCTACTCCTTTTGTGTGCGTAGAAGAGGAGAGGCAGGTGCTAATGCTATAAACCAAAGGTTATTTTACCGTGTAACAGTTTGTCTTATTGCCTGGAAAATTCCATTATTTATAGGAAGAGAGTTTCTAAGGGGGGTTACTATGAAATAAGCAACCCATCAATGAAAGATACTGCAACTGTAGCCCCACTTATTCCAGAGTACAAAGTGCTATAGCATTTCATTCATTTTAAACTTAAAGACACAAGAAACCAAAACATTTTCTTTCATGGTTCAGATAGAGCATGCAATTTTAGACAAGTTTCTAATTTACTTCTATTTAAAACAAAAAATCTTTGTCTGCTTGGTATAATGTTTTGAAAAGCAAGGAGCATCCTTATATCTGGATCATTATATGGCAGCAGTTTTGCAAGTACATTACTTGACAGCTCTATTTCCTGCCATGTAGTGATCCAGGCACCTAAAAATCTCTTCAATAAAGAAAACCATGAAAACAAAGCAAATTTGATAATAGAAGTATACTGGGAACTTTTTATAAATTACTTACTGTGTCTGAATTACAAAATAAACCTTTTAAAGGGACCGTCAAGTCCAAAAAAAACTTTCATGTTTTAAATAGGAAATGCAATTTTAAACAACTTCCCAATTTACTTTTATCACTAATTTTGCTTTGTTCTCTTGGTATTCTTAGTTGAAAGCTAAAACTAGGAGGTTCATATGCTAATTTCTTAGACCTTGAAGACTGCCTCTAATATGAATACATTTTGAACACTAGAGGGCATTAGTTCACATGTTTCATATAGATAACATTGAGCTCATGCACGTAAAGTGACCTAGGAGTGAGCACTAATTGGCTAAACTGTATGTCTGTCAAAAGAACTGAAATAAGGGGGCAGTCAGCAGAAGCTTAGATACAAGATAATTACAGAGGTAAAACGTGTATTATTATAACTGTGTTGGTTATGCAAAACTGGGGAATGGGTAATAAAGGGATTATCTTTCTTTTTAAACAACAAAAATTCTGGTGTTGACTGTCCCTTTAAGTTTCATATCCCTTTAATATGTAAACATTTCTGAGCCTTTCTAATTTATCACAAAATCAGATTTCTGCCACTACTTTTAAATGAGTTTTCCCCTATAAATCATTAGATATGTGTTTGTTTCTGCTTGGCACATTTATACTGTTTGCCCTGTTAGATATCCAGATGTTCCAGAATTACCACAGACAACTTTCTGACAGCCTAATGGATTCAAACACAAGCACTTCACAAGAATTGCAATACCGTTGTTAAGAAAGCAAAACAATCGCTGAGTTAGGGACGATGATTCTACGTGGCAATTTCTAAAAGACTGTAATCTAAGCAGTTTGGAAAACATCAAATACCAGACCCATCTATACTATAATTGCGTTTGTAATGTCTGTCGCCGTCAGCAGTTGCGCACGCATCCTCAATGGAATGTTGGCAGCGCAAGGCAGCCAACAGAATGTTGGTTGCTCCCCCAGCCAAAAGAATGGTGGATTCAGAAAATGGCAGGGTGGTGAAAGAATCCACCGAAATGGTGCCACCCTGCCATTTTCGGAATCCACCGGGATGCAGTGAAGGCAAACAGAGCATTACAAAAAAAAAAAACACTGCCCGCACCGCCGCACTGTATACAAAAATATAAATTAAAATTTAAAAATATAAATTAAAATTTTGTATATAAATATTAAAATAAAATAAAAAACCTAACATTACTTTAAAAATAAAAAAACGAAGTTTAAATTAAACTGAAATTACAAAAAATAAAAAAGTCTAACATTACAGAAAATAAAAACAAATTATCAAAAATAAAAAAAATAAACCTAATCCCTATGAAAATAAAAAGCCCCCCAAAATAAAAACACCCCCTAATCTAATGCTAAGCTACCAATAGCCCTTAAAAAGGCTTTTTGCAGGGCATTGCCCTAAGTTAAACAGCTCTTTTACAGTTACAAAAAATTATAAGTCCCCCCTAACAGTAAAACCCACCAAACCCCCCAAAATAAATAAACCTAACACTAAAAAACTTAAACTACCCATTTCCCTGCAAAGCGCATTTGTATGGGCATTGCCCTACAAAAAGCCCTTTTAAGGGATATTTGTAGTTTAGCATTAGATTAGGGGGTGTTTTTATTAGGTTTAATTTTTTTAAAGTTTGATAATTTTGTTTTTTATTTTCTGGAATTTTAGCTTAATTTAAGCTTAGGTTTATTTTTTTAATTTTGGGGGGTTAGACTTAGGGGGTTTTTTTTAAATTGGGGGTATCAGTTTGTTTGTTTTTAGATTAGGGTTATGGGCACTTCTTAAAAGAGCTGAATGCCCTTTTAAGGGCAGCAAAAGAGCTGAATGCCCTTTTAAGGACAATGGGTAGTTTAGGTTTTTTAGTGTTAGGTTTATTTATTTTGGGGGCATTGGTGGGCGATGGGTTTTACTATTAGGGGGGATTTTTTTTGTAACTGCAAAAGAGCTGTATAACTTAGGGAAATGCCCTACAAAAAGCCTTTTTAAGGGCTATTGGTAGTTTAGCATTAGATTAAGGCGTGTTTTTATTGGGGGGGGGGGCTTTTTTATTTTCATAGGGATTAGGTTGAATTTTTTTATTTATTGCTGTAGTTCTATTTTTTATTTTTTGTATATACAACACACAGACTGCCCTCTTAAATTTAATGCAAATGTGCACCAAAACATAACACTGTTATATTCCTCACAGCCATTGGCTCCACACTCTAGTGACCTATTTATAACTGTCCATAATTGGCCACAGCAGAGAAGGTAAACTAAGTTACAACATGGCAGCTCCCATTGTTTTATAGACACTAAAACTGTACTCTTATTTTGTCAATATTTGAACAGCTCCTGGAACTTTAAAAAAATACATTTACATGTTATTCTCAAGCTAATATTTTCTTTGAATGTATTATTATATCTAGCATTCATTTAGTGTCTAATGCCCCTTTAATGCCCTAGATGCTCTGGTGCTGTTAATCAACACACAGCTGCCAGACTGACACTCACAGAGAGGTACATATTACATACTTTTAGCTATTCTAATTGACTGTGACAGTTACAGACTGTTCACATGGCAGCCTTCATAAGCCTAACTCTGACACATGTTTGTCCCTAATTGGCTTCAGCCAAAATTATAAGATGAAAAACTGCAAAACAATTGATATTTTGCTAATAAAATGACAATGGCAAGCTGCGTGTACTCCAGTTACAAGTCCAGATGTCCTCCTTCAAATAAGTGATGGATGGAGTGTGGCTATTAAAAACAATAGCAGCAAACAAGGTGTTAATGCATTCAAAAATATTCACAGCTGCCTAATACGTTATATATTACAATATTGTCTGCAGATCTTGTAAATTACTAGGCATTTGCTGCCACTTTAAGTGATCTGATTAAATTGATTAGTTAGGAATATAATAAGCCCCAGCATTAGTACATAGTACATGTTTTCCTAGAGAATTCTAGCATTGCGAGATTTAGCAAAACCATTATTGTATGTGAGAAAGGAATGAGTTAATAGTTAAACTAGCTTTAACTATTGTCACATGTGTATGCAGTAAAGTTATCTTTTACTTTACCCCACTACAATAATCATGAAGTTAAGGGCAAGTTGTTATGCTGCACATATTCACCTTAGATTGTTGCTTGTTTTCTGTTCAATTCAAATTAGCATGGTCATAATTATATTTTTCTTTTTTTTTTATTAATATGATCTGTCAACCACTTTCTATCAATAGACAAAGAGAGATTATGGCAAACAATGTGTGAGGAGCTATAAGCACTGACATAGTGTCCTGATCAGCAGAAAAGTGAAGATTAAAGGGGCAGTCAATTCAAAAAATAAATATTATTATTTAAAAAGATAGATAATCCCCTTATTACTCATTCCCCAGTTTTGCATGGTTATATAAATACACTTTTTACCTCTGCGATAACCTTGTATCTAAGCCTTTTCTGACAGCCTCCTGATCACATGACTTTTTATTTATTATCTATTGACTTGCATTTTATCCAATTAGTGCAGTGTCTGCCACAACCCACAGACAATGTTATCTATATGGCTCACATGAACTAGTACTTCCCTGTTGTGAAAAGCTAAGAAAAATGCATGTGATAAGAGGCTGTCTATAGTGGCTTAGAAACAGGCGAAATTGTAAAGGTTTAAATGTTATAAAGTATATTATTATAACAATGTTGGTTGTGCAAAGCTGGGGAATGGGTAGTAAAGACGTTATCTATCTTTTTTAAATACAGGTAGCCCTCAGTTTACGCCTGGGTTAGGTTCCAGAAGCAATGGTTGTAAATCGAAACTCAGTTTATAAAGTAATTCAATGGGAAGTGAGGGAGTTAGGTTCCAGGCCCCTCTCAAAATTGGCATAAGTAACACCTAATACATTATTTTTAAAGCTTTGAAATTAAGACTTTAAATGCTAAACAGCATTATAAACCTAATAAAATAATCACACAACACAGAATATATAATTAAAATAAGTTAAATGAACAAAAACATATTGCTAAACAGCATTATAAACCTAATAAAATAATCACACAACACAGACTTTACTTGCATTTTTCTGCAAACGGTTCTTTCTATGCATTCCAATCTGGACTTATTTATAGAAAGGAAGATCTTGTTCCTTTGCAAGCTGCTCGATAGCGCAGGTCTGGTTAAACTGATTAATTTCAGCTTTCTTGGCTTGCATATCTTTTCCGCGACACAAGCGGACAACCCCACCTACTGGCTATTTTAATCAATGCACTGCTTCTCAATGCTTTTCAAAAGCAGTCACATGACTGAAAAAAAGGTTGTTATTCTGAAACGGTGCAAATTGAACCGTTGTAAACCGAGGGCCACCTGTAATAACAATTTTGGTGATGACTGTCCCTTTAAACACTAAATAACCTGTGTAAAATGTTTATTTAAGAAAAATACAACATTGTAATTTATATTCATTATTAATTTTGCCTGTTTTTGTTATAAAATACCTTTTAAAAGTATGCTTGTTCCACACATACCATGTTGACTAGAGTACCACCATAAGGTGTAATGGGACAGTCTAGTCAAAATTAAACTTTTCATGATTCAGATAGGTCATGAAATTTCAATTTACTTGTATCATCAAATTTGCTTAGTTCAAGTGATATTCTTTGTTGAAATCTAAACCTAGGTATGCTAAATGCTTCTTGTAAAAGTTAATACTTTTTTTCTTTAGCATATGCACATATCCTGTGAGGGGCTGTGCACCAGTATTCAAATACCACACTTTCTCAGAGAGTCATCAGTAACTTGAAGCTGTGGTGTTTGAATACTGGTCCACGGGCAGTCACAAGATATGTGTGTATGCTGCTTAAAACGGTAATAACTTTTTCTAAAAGCATTTTTGCTAATGGAAGTATATTGCAAAAATGCTTAGATTTCAAATGGATAACTTTTATTAGAATCATTTTTGCTAATGGAAATATATTGCACCCAGACACATGTCAACTTTGACCTTTCTATCCCTTTAAGTATACACATTTTACACTTCATATCTGTCATAGGAATACAAAAAGGCAGAACTGAAATCATTGTCCCTTAATGGAGTGAAAGAAACCTTTTTATTCTGGATCACCTTAAATCTTATCCAGAAATAACTTTTCCATTAATATGCAATATACTGCAGGTATTTTGAAATGGTTTTGAAATGTATTTATTACTGCACTGCAAATTCATGCTGTCATTTTGGATTCAATAAAGCTCTGCACAGGGGATACAAAAAGGCTTAACAAAACCATCAGAGCAGAATCTGCTTATTGTTTGTGAATTACAGATGTACTACATTGGAATTGTTCTAAACTTGGAATGGAATGCACAACTGTTTGGAATATTGGGAAAACAACTCTCTTTTTCTCTCCCATATGCACACCAGCCAATAGACCAACACAATCATATTACATATATACAAATAAAGAAACATGATCTCCTGCTCACTCTCATGACCAATTAGGACTGTGTAGTACAACTAAACATATGAATACATTTGCACAACCTTCCCCTATGTACTCCAGCATCTTTCCAACGAACAGGAAACTGCCAAGGTGTCAGTATCACAATATTAACTCTTTCACTCATCTACTGCAGGATGAACAACAGCACATTATCTGTGAATGCAATCTGCTTGGGAGAGAGCTAAACCATTATTTTAAACATATGAAGAAGCATTACTTGAAGCTAAGGAATTATCCCAAACATGTCTGAGACTTTGCATGACCATATACGTGTATATGTGCCTTTGTAGCCCGGGTGCAATTGAATTCAAGCAATTACAGGCTCAGGTGTTTCTGTGTTTGTAAATGTTTAACTATTTTTCTCATATGTTTGCTGTTAAACGATGTACATTTTGTAGATACATAGGATAGCAAATCAGTGAATTTATGTTCTTACTCAATTACACATGACTAATCAGATTTACAATGTATGCACTTCAGTTGTATGGATACTATCTTGTCCTTTATTAAAGGGACATTAAACAAGTTGAGATTGTAATACTAAATGATAAATTGTGTATATATAATAAAGTCTGAAATATACTTTCATTTTTTATTTTGCCCCCTTTTCCTATAATTCCATTTTCAAATTGTGAGCTTTTCAGTTCCTGTTAGAAATAGAAGTGCAGATAACTGTTACATCCCACACAGCCATTGGCTGCACACTCTAGTGACCTATTTATAGCTGTCCTCAAATGGCCACAGCAGAGATGGTAACCTAAGTTACAACATAGCAGCTCCCATTGTTTTATAGACACTAAAACTTAACACTTATTTTGTCAATATTTAAACAGCTAATGAAACATTAAAAAATACATCTACATTTAATTTACAAACTAATCATTTATTTGAATGCATCATTCTATCTAGTATTTATTTAGTGTTTAATGTCCCTTTAATGATACATCACATGATATATGACTTCATACATAACCCACACAGCATTTTGAAACACATTATCACATAAAATACATTTTATGAACTTGCTTTGTAGTAGTTTGTTTATTTTAAGTTCTTCCAGTAAATGTTATCTCTGCAAGGAACAGAGTTCTGTGTTGTCCAGTCACATCACTGTAAATACCTTTTTAGCAACACAGGTAAAGGGAAACTGTAAAATAATTATTTTATTCACATGAAAGAGAAGCATCTAAACATATTAAATATCCTTTTTCCATAAAAGAACAGCATCTAAACATGTTAAATACATTTATAATATAAAACATAATAGAAACTATTACAACTGTATCAGGTGTGTACTTCCTACTAGAGCACATTGGCTGATAAGCACTTCCTGCTAATTCTTATTGGTTGATAGGTACTTCCTGGTAGAGTTGTATCTAGAAGTGTGTAAGCATTCGTAGGAAGTTCACAAATGACAATGATAGGTTAGTTTAAACGTTAACTAAAATATTTTATACAATATTTATTCAGGCAATAAAAATGTCACAATGTTTAAAAGCTCCTTTTTTCACATGAATGGTAGAACATTTGTGAGTACAATGTCCTTTTAATGAAGTAATCTGACACACATGAGTTACAGTTAATGTGCTGCCAGTGCTAGATATGGGGCGAGGAACTGCCACAGTTATGTTTTAGTGCAATGGCAGTCTCTGTTCACAGGATATAGATGTATTGTTAGTGTAGGATAATGATCAGCAATTGTGCAGAACCAGTACTAACAAGGTAGAATGTAAGTAAGGCAGCGATGTATTACCCAGTAGGTTCATGATCAAATGGTGCAGTATGAGATAGATGGATAGATAGATAGATAGATAGACAGATAGATGATAGATAGAAAGATAGATAGATAGATATAGATAGATGATAGATAGATAGATAGATTAATAGATAGATAGACAGGTAGCTAGATAGATAGATCGATAGATTATAGATAGATAGATAGAGAGACAGGTAGATAGATGATAGAAAGATTGATATATAGATAGATGGTTGATTGATTGATGATAAATAATAGATAGATAGATAGATAGATAGATAGATAGATAGATAGATAGATATAGATAGATAGATAGATAGAAAGATGATAGATAGACATAGATAGATGAAAGAAAGATAGATAGATAGATATAGATAGATAGATAGATAGATAGATAGACATAGATAGAAATAGATAGATAGACATAGATTAGTTTATTAAAGTATGCAGGAAACAAATCATATTTATTCTACCGATTCATATTAAAATGGGAAGTTAAAGTGGTTTAAAAAGTTTAGCATTTAACCTACTTTTGTTCTGTTATAAAATTAGCCTCAAAGCCTTGGATAGTTGGATAAATGGGGCGTTCTTTCAGTGTGGCATCACATTCTCTAAGCATGTTACGCCTGCAGGTTTTAATCTCACCAAATATATGCTGCGTATTGCACTGATGGAAAAAAAAGACAATTTTTTAAACTAGAATCGAATGCAAGATAAATTATGCTTAAAACAGCACAGTTTGATTTGTATTGAAACCAATTTTGTTCTCAGCATCGAGTGCTCCCTGTCATGCTTGCTCTTCTAGCAAGATTCTCTCTCTCTCTCTCTCTCTCTCTCTCTCTCTCTCTCTCTCTCTCTCTCTCTCTCTCTCTCTCTATATATATATATATATATATATATATATATATGTATATATATATATATGTACAAATATTTTTATGTCATTATATGTGTATATGTATTTACAGACATATAAACACATAAATACATATGTATATATAGACATATATAGAAGTGCATTGCAGCCCTTTGTTGTGAAGTAGATGAAAACATGTAAAAACATATTTATGCAATATTCATATTTAATAAAGTGTTATAGTGCGAATTTACTGTAAATATTTCACATTCCAATGTTCTGCAAAGAGAAGAATATGTTCTAAGTATTTAAAAAATATATAGATATTCCTACATATATCTGTATATATCTATACCAATATATAATCATGTTTATAGGTATAGCTTTACATTGTACCAAAATACCATCACACATATATATATATATATAAATATTTATTTATGAATAAACAGAACATATTCTGTTATGTGAAAAACATTGGAATGTGAAATATTCATATTTTCATGTCAGGTTAGCGTGCTTGAGAATATACCATTGGGTTTGCACGTGAGTAGGGTGTTTGTGGATTTTTTACCACTTTTTTGCTCCATTGACTTCTACAGGGAATATGTTCACGCAATCGCGATATTGTAATTTCGGCTTTTTGCGCGCATCGTGTTAGCGAGCGAAACCTTTTACTTTCAACTTATAATACGAGCGCTACATAACACAGTTAAATACTTCTCCACTTGTAATCTGGCCCAAAATATTTTAAGAGACATGAAAGTCAAAATTAAACTCTCATTATTTAGACAGAACATGCACTTTAAATCGTTTCCATTTTACTTCTGTTATCAAATATATTTCTCTTTCTAGGTTTCTTGGTTTTAAGTTAGGTTCAGGAGAGTCCATACGACTTGAGATCTATGGGGTCGATCCGATATAAAGCGTCGCCCGCAAAAGCCGGCGACGCCAATAATTGCGCGGATTTGGTATCCTATATACGGCGTAAGCTAGAAGTTACGCCCGTATATTTCTGCCGTCGCCCGCAGTTTTTTGGGCCATAGGCAGGTATACCAAACCCGCGCAATTTGGTATCCAATATGCAGCGTAAGGACTTACGTGGCGAGAATGGAGAAAACTTACTCCATTTTCACCTCGCCACAAAAAGCAGCCGTAAGAAGCCTTACGCTGACTATTGGAGCCCCGTAACTCCCTAAACTAGCTGCTAAAATAAACCTAACACCTAACGCATGCGCAATGTCTATCTCCCTGTCAACCGCGATCCCCCCCCCGAAATCCCTAATAAAGTTATTACCCCCTAAAACGCCGCTCCCGTACCCCGCCGCCAGCTATATTATATCTATAACCCCCTAAAGTGAGCCCCTAACACCGCCGCCATCTATATTACAATTATTAACCCCTAATGTAAGCCCCTTACACCGCCGCCATCTCTATTAAAATGATTAACCCCTAATTTAATCTACCTACCCCGCCGCCAGCTATGTTATCTATATTAACCCTAAGTATATTATAGTTAATATAGTTATTACATTATATATATTAACTATATTAACCCTAATTATATTAGGGTTAATATAGTTACTATAGTATTTATATTAACTATATTAACTCTATCTAACCCTAACACCCCTAACTATATTTATATTAAATTAATCTAATTAATTTATAAACTAAAATATTCCTATTTAAATCTAAATACTTACCTATAAAATAAACCCTAAGATAGCTACAATATAATTAATAATTACATTGTAGCTATGTTAGGGTTAATATTTATTTTACAGGTAAATAGTTAATTATTTTAACTAGGTATAATAGATATTAAATAGTTATTAACTATTTAATATCTATCTAGTTAAAATAATTACCCAATTACCTGTAAAATAAATACACCTACACTATCAATAAATGTAATAAACTACAAACATCTATCTAAAAATACAATTAAATTAACTAAACTAAATTACAAAAAAAAATAAAACACTAAATTACAAAAAATAAAAAAAGGATTACAAGATTTTTAAGCTAATTACACCTATTCTAAGCCCCCTAATAAAATAATAAACCCCCAAAATAACAAAACTTCCCTGCCCTATTCTAAATTAAACAAATTTCAAAGCTCTTTACCTTACCAGCCCTTAAAAGGGCCTTTTGTGGGGCATGCCCCAAAGAATTCAGCTCTTTTGCATTCAATAAATACAATCCCCCCCCCCCCATTACAACCCACCACCCACATACCCCTATTCTAAACCCACCCAAACCCCCCTTAAAAAATCCTAACACTACCCCCCTGAAGATCTCCCTACCTTGTCTTCACCACACCGGGCCGAACTCCTGATCCGATCCGGGCGATGTCGTCCTCCAAGCGGCAAAGAAGAAATCTTCCTCCGGCGATGTCGTCCTCCAAGCGGCAAAGAAGAATTCTTCCTCCGGCGACGTCTTCCTCCAAGCGGCAGCAAAGTCTTCATTCTTCCGGCGGCATCTTCAATCTTCTTTCTTCGCTCCGCCGCCGCGGAGCATCCATCCCGGCCGACTGCTAAACTTGGAATGAGGTACCTTTAAATGACGTCATCCAAGATGGCGTCCGCCGAATTCCGATTGGCTGATAGGATTCTATCAGCCAATCGGAATTAAGTTAAAAAAATCTGATTGGCTGATTGAATCAGCCAATCAGATTCAAGTTCAATCCGATTGGCTGATCCAATCAGCCAATCAGATTGAGCTCGCATTCTATTGGCTGTTCCGATCAGCCAATAGAATGCGAGCTCAATCTGATTGGCTGATTGGATCAGCCAATCGGATTGAACTTGAATCTGATTGGCTGATTCAATCAGCCAATCAGATTTTTTTAACTTAATTCCGATTGGCTGATAGAATCCTATCAGCCAATCGGAATTCGGCGGACGCCATCTTGGATGACGTCATTTAAAGGTACCTCATTCCAAGTTTAGCAGTCGGCCGGGATGGATGCTCCGCGGCGGCGGAGCGAAGAAAGAAGATTGAAGATGCCGCCGGAAGAATGAAGACTTTGCTGCCGCTTGGAGGAAGACGTCGCCGGAGGAAGAATTCTTCTTTGCCGCTTGGAGGACGACATCGCCGGAGGAAGATTTCTTCTTTGCCGCTTGGAGGACGACATCGCCCGGATCGGATCAGGAGTTCGGCCCGGTGTGGTGAAGACAAGGTAGGGAGATCTTCAGGGGGGTAGTGTTAGGATTTTTTAAGGGGGGTTTGGGTGGGTTTAGAATAGGGGTATGTGGGTGGTGGGTTGTAATGGGGGGGGGGGATTGTATTTATTGAATGCAAAAGAGCTGAATTCTTTGGGGCATGCCCCACAAAAGGCCCTTTTAAGGGCTGGTAAGGTAAAGAGCTTTGAAATTTGTTTAATTTAGAATAGGGCAGGGAAGTTTTGTTATTTTGGGGGTTTATTATTTTATTAGGGGGCTTAGAATAGGTGTAATTAGCTTAAAAATCTTGTAATCCTTTTTTTATTTTTTGTAATTTAGTGTTTTATTTTTTTTTGTAATTTAGTTTAGTTAATTTAATTGTATTTTTAGATAGATGTTTGTAGTTTATTACATTTATTGATAGTGTAGGTGTATTTATTTTACAGGTAATTGGGTAATTATTTTAACTAGGTAGATATTAAATAGTTAATAACTATTTAATATCTATTATACCTAGTTAAAATAATTAACTATTTACCTGTAAAATAAATATTAACCCTAACATAGCTACAATGTAATTATTAATTATATTGTAGCTATCTTAGGGTTTATTTTATAGGTAAGTATTTAGATTTAAATAGGAATATTTTAGTTTATAAATTAATTAGATTAATTTAACATAAATATAGTTAGGGGTGTTAGGGTTAGATAGAGTTAATATAGTTAATATAAATACTATATTAACTATATTAACCCTAATATAATTAGGGTTAATATAGTTAATATATATAATGTAATAACTATATTAACTATAATATACTTAGGGTTAATATAGATATAATATAGCTGGCGGCGGGGTACGGGAGCGGCGGTTTAGGGGTTAATAACTTTATTAGGTTGCGGCGGGGTAAAGGAGCGGCGGTTTAGGGGTTAATAGCTTTTTTATTGTTAGGCTAGTGAGGGGGGATAGCGGATAGAGGGTTAGACAGTGCGGGCTATGTTAGGGAGGCGTGTTAGACAGTGCGGTCTATGTTAGGGAGGCGTGTTAGACAGTGCGGGCTATGTTAGGGAGGCGTGTTAGACAGTGCGGGTGTTTTAGACTTTAGTCAGGTTTTATAGGCGCCGGCAGATTCTAACGTGGCGCAAGTCACTGGCGACGCCAGAAATTTGTACTTACGCAGATTTCTGGACATCGCTGGTTTGTGAGACTTACGGCACGTTAGCATCTGACGGCGACTTATATGGGATGGCTCGAGTTGCGAGCTGAAACTGCGGGCGACGCCGGTCTCCTCGCTTGCGCCGCAAACTGCGATCGATATCGGATCGCGCCCTGTATGTATGATCTCATGGAGGGGAGCTAAGATTTAACAATAGATACACAAGAATGAAAAAGAATGTATATGATAACAGAATTCCATTGGATTTTTTTTTAAATTGTATACTATTTGGATCATGTATAGTTAATTTTTTAGCATAATTTTTTTTACAGAATAGTTACAAGTATACATTTACAATATGGAGCAATGAATCAATATAACTGCAGGTGATATATCTTTAAAGGGACTTCCCTATTCCTCCAGTGTAAGAAATAATAGACCTGACAAGAGGCACAAGGCTGGGTATGTGTTTTATTTTTTAACACCTGTTTTGAAGAGCATGTGTGATCCAAAATGCCTTGTTGAAGTGTTATTTCTATATTTCCCAATAAAATCTGAACATATATCTGAATTATTTATTACTTCAGGTCTAGTAAGGTTTAGTGTCACACACTGTGTCACATGTGTTTATTTATGTTTAGGTCACATAAATTTATTTTACATTTGTGAGCTCCTTTGAGGTTGTTTCATACAACATAAAATAACTCATAGGATATCCCAAAGGAGAAGGGAAACTAAAAACTGCATTCCCTGGAACCTTTTTACCTATATGTAGATAAAGAAAACTTATCAAAGTACTTTCATTATGTATTTTGCCAGATGTTCCTGTAATTTAACCCTGAAATAATCAGTGGTATTTCATTTTTTCAAGAAGATTAGAGAGGAACATGCATAATCTAGAATTCTGACCCTGCATCCTTTTACGGATGATTGTTTGGTTAGTGCAAGAGCTCATTTATATTTTTTTCTAATTATCCACAGCACAGGTGATAAGATAATCATAATTATGTTTCTTTGAGGTATATGTTCTAGGACTACAATAAAAGCAATGAAAGTTACCTTTTTAAATAGTTTTTACAAATGTAATAAACGTTTACATTGGTGGTGCTGACCTTGAGTTGTAAAACATTATCATATTCATTTTGTGATGATAAAACATGATATCAGCTTCTGTTTTCTACCCAGCCCTCATAGTTTTCTTTTTCAGTTTATAAGAGAACAAGAAACTTATAAGTTTTACATTTTGCAACTCTATGGTTTGTAGTTGGTTTTGTTGCATCTTCAGCCAATGAGATAAAAACTCTATCACCACCACTAGACACAAAACACCTCTGATCCTTCTCTCCACAGAAGCTGAGAAGGCCTTTGACAGGGTGGACTGGGAGTTCATGTGGTCTGCCCTGTCAAGGTTTGGATTTTCCAAAGCATTTATCAATCGTATATACAAACCCTCTATGGTGACCCTGTAGCCCAAGTGTGAGCCAACAGCATACTATCCCATAAATTCCCTATCAAAAACTGTACGCACCAGGGTTGCCCCCTTTCCCCATTGCTATTTGCACTTACGGTCAAGGATTTTGTGGCACACATTAGACAACACCCTGATATTAAAGGAGTTGAATTTGGACCCAAACAAAAAAAATGCCTTCTTTATGCTGATGACATTATATTCACAATCCAGTCATCCTTTTTATACATATCCCCTCTCCTCTCCGCATTTGAATCTTTCAAGCAAATTTCCAGCTTCTCAATAAATATGGACAAATCTGTGCTGATGCCCATAAACATCTCAGAAACAGATACCCAATTTCTCAGCAACCACACTAACTTCTTAATGAAATCTGTCATACACTATCTAGGATTATATATAGCTCCTCACACACCAGACCTCCATAATCTAAACTTTGTACCCCTACGGAAGGAAATCCAGCGACTCTTAGATACTTGGCACAAACAGGGCCATCTTTCCTGGACAGGCCGTGTACATACAAAATGTCTATACTCCCCAGATACCTTTATTTATTCCAGACCCTCCCTCTTGACCTACCAGTACACTATCCTCTTCAACAACAGAAAATGTTGGAGTATTTGATTTGGTCCCATCAAAAAGCAAGGTTACCTAAGGACACAATATATCTAGATAATGATCATGGGGGCCTCGGAGTCCCTAATTTATCCCAATACTATAGAGCTGCTGACCTTGCATGCATAGTCACTTGGAACTACTTCTCACCCACAAAACCTTGGACCCAACTAGAATCCTTAATCTTAGAGAAGGAGATCATTGGGGAAACATGCTCGACTCCAGCTAAATATAGAGGAAAAGACACATTTACAAACTACTATATAACAATTTCCCAAGCTATAGGCCGCCTTTCCACAACTGGTATACCTACTTCCAAATGTGCCATGCAATCTTACCTAGTCCGGTTGTTAGGGGTAATATGAACCTGATGGCAGCCATCTTGTTCCTCGCAGCCATCTTGTTCCTAGTAGCCATTTTGTAATGAGTAAACTTTATTATACTGGGTTATTATGTAGTGAGAACTATGTGCATGTTATGATAGTTTCCTTAGCTGTTCGGCCTTGCCAATGTACTCTGGCCCTACGCCCAGAATAAGATAGAATAAGATAATGTAAACAAGATGGTTCAGAAACCTTGTTGTCTCCGCAGATGGTAGTTTGTTATGACTCTGTAAGTATTGTTATGAGAAACTCATATTCCAGCTTTTCCTTGTATTTTGCTCTGTATAACTGTGTAAGATGACGCGGTCCTAACGTGTCATCCCCTTAACCCTGTATGTCACTATAAGAAAGGCTTACACTGTGCAATAAACAGAATTGGCTTTCGATCATAATGCTGCGTAGTCTGAGTCATCCTAAGGGGCCCTTATCAGATAATCTACATATGCCTCAGATGGTACACTGGCCCCGTGGCTTCGGCCTGACCTGACACTTACCCCCCTGGGGGGACACCTAACAATTTTGGCGTCAGTTTGTGGGATTCGCAGTGAGTAAGTATAAGTGCTTTTACCATGCTTTCCTTCTGTGAATCTGAACCTAAATTTAGTCTGGTAATAGGTGTTGATAATATATGATAAAGGGTTAAAGGGGTTCCTGTGGTTGAAGCACAGGTTTGCGGAGGTTATAGTCCTGCCGGCAGTGTTGTGATACCCCTCCAGACAGGTGTAGAGTCCTGTGCTGGGATAGGACAGGTATTGTTAGTCCTGTCTGTGATAAGCGCGCAAGAAATATATGAATGTCAGTTGACGGAAGGATTTTTTAGATAAACTCCCCCGGGCAAAGGTGGCAGTGAGTGAGTCTCACGTATGTTAAAGTTTCCCATATTCATTCCCATAATAGAGTTTTGTTACCCACCTGAAGCTCATGTTGATATCTGATGCTTGCTTTGCTTTGTTTTGTTTATGTTTTTTGATGCTGTGCGTAGAAAATATGAAGTGGCTGTGCATGTTATTATTGTGGCTATTATTGTGTTGAGAAATGGTAACTGCTTATAGATAAGAATGCACAGAGAAAATTACATGTATAAGGTAAAAGAAAAGAAGAGTTAATAGTTTCTGCAAAAGACAGAAATATTTTTATTTTTTAAAACACTGTCAGTGAGTACTGCTGTGTGATAAATAGAGAAATCTCTGTGTTAAAGAATGTAGCAGGCAAAGAAGGGGGGCCACCACTGAGCGCGCACATAGATCAGAAAAAAAAAAAAAAAAGGAGGAAAGAAACTGTTACAGCAGCTCCGTTTGTAAGACCTTTTTGTTTGCTGGCAGTAAGGAAATTTGTATATTGAGATGCATAATGTGTGATGGTTTGTAGGTTCTCACTGTGGTATGCGTGTAACAGATTTGCTTTAAACCAAAAAACAGAATGTATTATTTGAAAATGATTGTCTCAAGCCGTGCAAAAATGGCCATTTTGCGGGGTTTCGGAAAAAAAAAATACATTTTGGACTTGGTGGCAAGTTAATCTAGTGTTTTTTTTATATATATATATATATGTATGTTGTACGCTATGAAATAGATGCTTTTCTGAGAAGGAAAAAAGGTAGTGAATCTCTGGTATGCGAGATGAAATGAGCTTGTCTGTATCACGGTAAAAAAATGTAAAAATGTTTCTTTCTGTTTCTCTGCTGGGAAATCAGACGTTTTTAGAAGATATTCGGTAATGTTATTTTATATACCTGTATTTTAAAGTCACCAGCATGTTTTAAGTAGGTGGTATTCATATGCAGTTTTAGTTTTAGGGGATAATTGTTTTTTTCGGCATGTAAAGATATGATATTGTTTTTGCAAGTGAAGTAACGGCTTTGAAAGTGGCTTTGAAAGTGCGATGGTGTGTGTGATTTTTTTGTCACGCTCTGGTAAATATGAAACTGTTACTGGTATGATTAATGGGTTAACGTATGTTGTATTTGTAAGGTCTGTGCACAGAGTTGGTGCACCCAATGACATATAGTTATAAGCTGTAATTGAAAATTTATCTAAAAGTGCGTCCGTTTTTGTTGCAAGTAAATTAATCTGCAGGTCATGCTACAGTACAGAGGTGAAATTTGTGTGGTAAATCATACAAGCAGCCTAAATTATGGTTGGGATATACATATGTAATTTACGTGTTGAATGGTTAGTCCTTAAAGGGACAGTTCACTGTAACAAGGTGTTGCTATTAATGTATTGTCCATGACTTGTTATACAAGCTGCATAGTATAACATATAGGAGAAATTGCATTTGCAAGTTTATTTGTATATTTATGAAGTAGCTGGTTTTATGCTTTCAAAACACAGTTGATTGCAATGGATTGAATTTTAGATAATAAGAATATCTCATTATCTTATATTTGTCTGTAAAATCAGAGCTCAGTGCGTAGACGGAGCAATAGAAAATTGTCATTTTCTTATTTAAAGGACCAGTGCAATAACACTGTATTAGTAGTTTGCTAAATATATTTTAAGAGACCTTTCTTTGTATATATTTATTTTAAATTTGCTGTTCAGATAGCAGATATTTCTTTTTGCAGCATAACTTAATTCTCTCTGTAATGCAAACTGAAGTGATAAGTTGTCTACAATTTTAGTGTAGGGATCCGGGAGACTAGCGGACAGAAAAAAACCCGAAAAAAAACAGAGGAGTGAAAATATTTAAAGGGATACAGGAAAACTGATATAACATCTGAGAATTTAAGGGAATATTTACATAAAAGACGATGAGGTTTACTGTAAGCCTAACACTAGTATATTTCACTGTGTTAGCAGTTTCAATTTAAAGATTATTTTTAGTTTGGTTAAAATGTCCCTTTAACTAGCCTCCATCCCACTGTGAGTGCGTTCTTATGCTGCTTATGCTTGTTTAGGCTATTTAATGAACGTCAGTATGCATTTTTTATTATAAGGATCATTGGGAATAATTTAAAGGGGAAATTGTATTAGTATTCTTTTGTGGAAAGCTTATTTTTGTGTTATATATGGTTGTTATATTTGGCTGGACAACTGCAGAATGGTGAATATCAATTTATACACAATATTAAATCCAATAATTTTGTTGTTGTGGTTAAACTAATTAGCATTTATCAAGTTTTAGTGTGAATTTTTTATTTTTAAGCAGTAAACAGTGTTTCTCCTTTAAGTAGAAATGAAACTTTGAGCTTGCCTCACTATCCTTGAGAAGAATGATAACACTGTGCATGTTTTGCTTTTCTTTAAAAAAAAGTTTCTCTGTTTGGCTTTGTTGCAGAGAGAACGATTTGCACTTTACATTTAAAGCGGCAGTACTGGTGTTCTATGTTATAAAAAATGATAACTATAAATTGCTCACTACAAAGAAACAAGTATTTATATTATATTCTGTCACAGAATATATCTTAAAAATGATAAGTTTATTTCTGTGGCTGCCAAACTGTATCTCACAGATATAACTCTTTGTTATTTAAAATAACCCCCACTGCGTTCAATAAATAAATGAGATATTTAATGAAGTGATTTCAGTGACACTTTAAAATATATATAGTTATTCGGTTATTAACTAGTCTACCACTATTATTGCAATGACTTTGATTGCTGCTTAACAGATAAGTCGTGGTCTATAAGGTGTCTACAAATAAACACCCCTAAAACAAATGATGCACATTTTATCTGATTCTACTGCATTTATATAACTTGCTAATTTATCTGATCACAGTTTTAGTTTTATTTATATGGCTAACGTGTATTTTGTCTCTTGGGGTATTGATGAGATTTATACAGCCTGTGATAAGAGGAAGTCCTCAAAGGCTTAAAAATTAGCATATGAGCCTACCTATGTTTGGTTTAATCTAGGAAGGTTGGTTAAAATTAAAAGTCCTATCTGAATAATGAAATTTTCATTTATCCTAGAATGTTCCTTTAACAGTGGCTACCGTGGTTATCTGATCGTTCCCAAATAAGCGCAATTTTATTTGTATAATCTGCAACTGAAGTTTCTTGTGCATCTGCCGTGTTTGTACATAGTGGATGTTTTTAATTGTTTGTAGTGTTCTGAGAGTGTTGCATTCCAGTGAATGTCAGAATATGTGTTGCATTTTAAGTTAATTGTGGTTGTTTGAAATTTGTGTCAGCAGCTAATGTTTTGTTTTGTGAAAGACAAGAACGATTAGTTTTCACTGTTTGTTTGTTATGTTTTTCTTTTTTGTGACTGCGTGTGGAAGTGTGCTGTATGGACAGTATATTGAATAGTGAAGTGTATTTGATTTTGCTTGCTATTATGAATTGTCTCTGCATGAGTGGAGTGCATGATTTGTCATTTAGTTTCTTGTTATCTTGTGTTTGCGTGTCACATGAGATGTTTCACGCAAACATGGGGGAAGTATTGATGAGTATTGATGAATATCTTTATGTAATTGCTTTTAGGAGGTGAACCTAAAACGTTTTGAATCTCCTCGTACAATGTTATTGTCTAACCACCAGCTGTGCCCCAAATTTCCTTGTCTTACCCCTATGCAGGATGCACTACGTCCCTAGGATTGTCTAGAACTTTCCTTCATTGGGAATCTGGCCACGGAAAAGCATCTACCTTGCTGGCCACCCCGGTCGTAGCCTGTACACCCACACCCCACTCCTTTTTTTTTCCCTCCCTGGTGGATTAGATCTTTTTATTGTCTTTCTGTGTTTTATTTTGCTCTCATATTTCAGATGCCTAAAATGTTTTATTTTTCTATGTGGTTCTTAACATATTTGTATTTGCAGGATGAGAGTATGCTGTCTTCAGAGATTGAAACACACTAACTGAATTATTTTTGAGTTTCCATATTTAGGTAAAATCTGTACAGGCAAAATTCCATAAGTGCACTCTTCAAAAGATTAAAGATTGAAAGCAAGTAAACCTTTAACCCCTTAACGACGCATGTCGTACAGGGTACGTCTTACACAAACTGGTCTTTAAAGACCAGAGACGTACCCTGTACGTCGTTAAGGGTTTCAAGCGACTGGAAGCGATCCTGATCGCTTCCAGCCGCTTTCAAGGTATTGCAGTGATGCCTCAATATTGAGGCATCACTGCAATACCTTTTTAGGCACACCGATGCAGAGAGAGCCACTCTGTGGCCCTCTCTGCATCGGCCAGTGATGGTGCCTGATCGTTGGTGGGTGGGAGCCATTGCAGGGAGGTGGGTGGGTGGCCCATCACTGGGGAACTTCCTTCCGGCTGTTCTCTATGCCGGGTGCGCGCGGGAGCGCGCGCTGAAGGTGAGGGGCGGGTGCGCGTTCGCGCGATCGCGATCGCGATCTAACACAATTATGTGAATTTTTTTTGGGCTGGAAGAGGGTGGTGGGGTGGAGGGGTGATCAAGGAGTGATCTGGGGGTGATCTGGGAGGGGGAGGGTGTAGGGTATGGAGGGGGGCAGCTACACTACAGAAAATGTTAGGTTTAAATAAAAAATAAAAAAGTTATTTTGCAAAGTGGGTACTGGCAGACAGCTGCCAGTACCCAAAATGGTTACTAATAGTTAGTGGGGGGAGGGTTAGAGAGCTCTTTGGGGGGGATCAGGCAGGTTGGGGGCTAAGGGGGGGATCCTACACAGCAGAATATCATTATTATTTTTTTAAATAATAAAAAAAACAAATTAAAACTTTTATTTTAGTACTGGCAGACTTTCTGCCAGTACTTAAGATGGCGGGGAAAATTGTGGGGTGGGGGAGGGAAGAGAGCTGTTTGGGAGGGATCAGGGGGTGGGATGTGTCAGGTGGGAAGCTGATTTCTACACTAAAGCTAAAATTAACCCTGCAAGCTCCCTACAAGCTACCTAATTAACCCTGTCACTGCTGGGCATAATACAAGTTTGGTGCGCAGCGGCATTTAGCGGCCTTCTAATTACCAAAAAGCAATGCCAAAGCCATATATGTCTGCTATTTCTGAGCAAAGGGGATCCCAGAGAAGCATTTACAACCATTTGTGCCATAATTGCACAAGCTGTTTGTAAATAATTCCAGTGAGAAACCCAAAGTTAGTGAAAAAGTGAACAATTTTTTTTATTTGATCGCATTCGGCGGTGAAATGGTGGCATGAAACATATCAAAATTGGCCTAGATCAATACTTTGGGTTGTCTACTACACTACCCTAAAGCTAAAATTAACCCTACAAGCTCCATACAAGCTACCTAATTAACCCCTTCACTGCTGGGCCTAATACAAATGTGGTGCGCAGCGGCATTTAGCGGCCTTCTAATTACCAAAAAGCAACGCCAAAGCCATATATGTCTGCTATTTCTAAACAAAGGGGATCCCAGAGAAGCATTTACAACCATTTGTGCCATAATTGCACAAGTTGTTTGTAAACAATTTCAGTGAGAAACCTGATATTTGTGAAAAAGTTTGTGAAAAAGTGAACAATTTTATTTATTTGATCGCATTTGGCGGTAAAATGGTGGCATGAAATAGACCAAAATGGGCCTAGATCAATACTTTGGGATGTCTACTAAAAAAAAAATATACATGTCAAGGGATATTCAGGGATTCCAGACAGATATCAGTGTTCTAATATAACTATCGCTTATTTTGAAAAAAAATGGTTTGGAAATAGCAAAGTGGTATTTGTACTTATTGCCCTATAACTTACAAAAAAAGCAAAGAACATGTAAACATTGGGTATTTCTAAACTCAGGACAAAATTTAGAAACTATTTAGCATGGGTGTTTTTTGGTGGTTGTAGATGTGCAACAGATTTTGGGGGTCAAAGTTAGAAAACGTGTGTTTTTTTCCATTTTTTCATCATATTTTATAATTTTTTTTATGGTAAATTGTAAAATATGATGAAAATAATGATGTCTTTAGAAAGTCCATTTAATGGCGAGAAAAACGGTATATAATATGTGTGGGTACAGTAAATGAGTAAGAGGGAAATTGCAGCTAAACACAAACACCGCAGAAATGTAAAAATAGCCTTGGTCCTTAAGGGAAAGAAATTGAAAAATGGCCTTGTCCTTAAGGGGTTAAAGAAAGAAAAGATAAAGATGAGAGACCTTTTGTCAAGCTTGTTTTAACCACCATACTGCAGTAAAAAAGTTGCTGAACTATCTTTGGATCCATTCTTTGCTTTGCATGCTGGTACCAGCCCCAGAGCTGGACTCTGGGTAATCCATGACTGTTTCCTCTGATGTGTGTCTTCAGGACATAAAGACTATCCTTCTCTGGACTGTGCCTTACCGCTCGATATGGAGGTCCTGTTATGCTGTTACAGGGTCAACCAATTAAATTAGGGGAGTATTGTTTTAACTCCATTCCTTCTATTGCTTGTTTTGTATTCTCTTGTATTTGTTTTATTTTTATTGATCATATTGGGTATAAGACATCATATGCTTCATTGGTATTAGTGCACATTGTAGTTTATGTGCTTAACAAAGTAACCCTTTAGATAAAGGTAACTGTGAACTTCACAGTATTGTACCCTATTGAATGGCCCACTGAGTATAAAAATATGTTTAAGGAAAATGCTGCAACATAGCATAATATTTTAGACCCTTCACCCTCTAGAACATAAGGAGGACACGTCTAAGCTAGAAGTTTATAGTAAATATACAGAGAAATGTTTGTTCAGGGAATAGCATAATTATAGTTTATGAAAGCAAATGTATTTTTCCCTTTTATTACTTAGTATGGTATCTGCAAAGTGAATTTGGTTATTCCTGATGTTTGTCAAAGAGAGTAATTCTTACCATAAAGATGTGTTTACCTTTAAAAGAACTTGTAGTTTTAAATGATGTTCTGTTTGTATGCTTTCCTCATACAGGAGTGTGAGAGAATTTAGGTTGCATAAAATAATTAGTAAACTAGTAGTGTTTATATCAGATGAGATTGTTGAATATTAGGATCATGGTTGGAGAATTATAAACATTATAGATAGCAGCCATCCAGAATAAAGCAACACAAGGTTCTTTTATTTTTAGAAGTTCAAAGTGACAGTGTAAAGAAATTCATTTATTTTCATTGACTGTTTTCTTTTTTCCATTCTTACTACAGGGCAGGCCTTAGCATAAGTTTTAGCATAACCATTCAGGCCCTTGATGAAGTCTGACAGGTTTTCACTTGCGTAATATTCATGAAGTATCATTTAAAAGTGTATAGGGAAGTTGTAAATTATTCTCTGAGAAATGTCAATGTATTTAGTTTGTATTATATATCAACAATGTTTTGTTTGATTTTAAATGACATAGGATGAAAGTGACGTTTTATTTGGACATAATTGTGATTGTATTGCGGTGTGTACTCATCCTGTACTGTTTCTGTTTGCTTCCTAGACTCCCTGTGACTCGAGTGTTTGCTTGCCATGGGTATCCACTGGTTGCCTTGTCTACCCCATGAACAAACCATCAGATTTCCAGTATCTCCCTGCGGAAGAACCGTGGATAAGCACCCCTACTGCAAATGAACTGTTGGAGAACTGTATTATAGCAAAGTGTCAAGGTGCAGCGCTCTCAAATGGACAAAGACTGTTCTTAAAGTGTTCAGAGGCCACCTAGAGACAGTTGTGCTGTTGCTATGTCATGCTTTACTGTGGAAAAGGAACTGTTGGACATATTGGGGGGTGCTAGCAATGCAGGTGGAGAAATAAACAATGCAGCGTTGTTTGGGGGTAGATGGGGGGCTGGTTGGGTCTCTGTGCCGGTGGACCGGTAGTTTTGGGAAGGCTGGAAGATAGATGGAAGGTATTGGAGGGGTTGTACCTATATGCAGTGACAATTAGTCTATAAAAGTATATCACGACATAGGAATATTTTTCTCTTTAGTATTCTTATAGAGTTCTGTTACCATAATACAAGGCTTTACTAATTTTCTATGCCTGTCTATTTCTATGTTATTCTGTTAGAATAAAAGGATGGTATGTTAGGGGTAATATGAACCTGATGGCAGCCATCTTGTTCCTCGCAGCCATCTTGTTCCTAGTAGCCATTTTGTAATGAGTAAACTTTATTATACTGGGTTATTATGTAGTGAGAACTATGTGCATGTTATGATAGTTTCCTTAGCTGTTTGGCCTTGCCAATGTACTCTGGCCCTACGCCCAGAATAAGATAGAATAAGATAATGTAAACAAGATGGTTCAGAAACCTTGTTGTCTCCGCAGATGGTAGTTTGTTATGACTCTGTAAGTATTGTTATGAGAAACTCATATTCCAGCTTTTCCTTGTATTTTGCTCTGTATAACTGTGTAAGATGACGCGGTCCTAACGTGTCATCCCCTTAACCCTGTATGTCACTATAAGAAAGGCTTGCACTGTGCAATAAACAGAATTGGCTTTCGATCATAATGCTGCGTAGTCTGAGTCATTCTAAGGGGCCCTTATCAGATAATCTACATATGCCTCAGGTGGTACACTGGCCCCGTGGCTTTGGCCTGACCTGACACTTACCCCCCTGGGGGGACACCTAACACCGGTCATATCGGACCTTACAAGACCATTTACACCTTTTGAGACACTTTGCATGAACCCCTACATAACCAGATCACATGTTTCCCTAATCTGTAAATTACTAAAGAGCTCCTTCCCTTATATAAAACGTCTTATTTGATGAATTAGGAAAGAGAACAAAACACTACATTCAATAATAAGCAATGCTATAGGGCTTTCACCACAATAAACACATCATCACTCCCCCAGTTCATTGTAGAGATTAATTATAAGCTTCTTTCAAGATGGTACTTGACTCCCCAAAGGTTACATAGCATATTACCGAACACATCACCCCTCTGCTGGAGACACGGCGGGGAGATAGGTACCCTGTCCCATATTTGGCGGTCCTGCCTCCTGATACAAGAATACTGGAGGGACATTTCTAAGTGTATCAATAACACATTAGGAGTTGAACTCGAACTCTCTCCCACCACGATTTTACTCAACCATCTCCCAAAGATGGTTGAGTAAAATCGTGGTGGGAGAGAGTTCGAGTTCAGACACTTTTTCAGACTTTTTCAGACACTTTTTCAATACATGCTGAACTGCGCTTAAAGGTTAATTCCAAGATACTGGAAAAAACCTGAGGTTCCTACAAATTTAATGTGGCTACTTGAGGTTGACCATGTCCTGTCTCTGGAAAAAATACACTTAACACCTTCTCAGGCAAACAAGAGTTCATTCTAGATATAATATTTATATGGGAACAGAAATCACCCATTTAGCAATCCACATGACCACAGTGGCGGCTGGTGACTTTTGAAGATGGGGGAGCACTAGCCCCGTCCCTCAGATGGCTCCGCCCATTTTAATGTGTGTGTGTGTATATATATATATATATATATATATACACACACACACACACAATGCTATATATATTGCCTTCTTATCTATATCGCGCCCTCCATACCACACACAAATTACAGATTAAAAATGTAGTAACAAATGATTGGCGATAATTGGATTTGTGTTAATAAAAAAATTTATTATAGGTTGTCATCCATTTTTTTTGACTGAGTTAATAACTTTTGATTTTTAAAATAAATGAGTTTACACAGAATACAACTTTCCTGAAGCATAAATATCCAGCATATTAAATTGAAAAACTATAAATTCCCTACATTCATTGTAGAGGCGTAACTAGAAACCACAGGGCCCAGGTGCAAGAATCCAAGCAGCAGGGCTAATAGGTTAAACAGAGGGTGTGAATTAAAACTGCAAACAGAAGGAAACTGCTTCCAATGCAGCCCTAGAACATGCATAGCTAGACCGTCTAGCTATGCAATATAGAGCACTATATATATCAGGTTTCTTAATATAAGTAGACTTTAAAGAAATGTTTCCTATTAATGTTGTCTAGATAAATATGAGCAACCATCCATCTATTAAAAAAAACTAAATTTTATCAAACAGCCCATTGGGAGATATTGAGCATGAAAACAAGTGCAATTTAAGCATCTTACTTAAAATTACATGAAACCCAATTTTTTTCTTTCATGATTTAGAAAGAGCATGCAATTTTAAACAACTTTCTAATTTACTTCTAAATATGCTCAGTAGCTGCCGATTGGTATATGCACATAGATGCCTCGCGTGATTGGCTCACACATGTGCATTGCTATTTCTCCAACAAAGGATAACTAAAGAATAAAGCAAATTAGATAATAGAAGTCAATTGGTGTTATTTGAAATTGTATTCTCTATCTGAATCATGAAAGAAAATGTTTAGGTTTAGTGTCCCTTCAAGACCTGAGAATTGTTACAATGAAAGCTCCTGTCTAAATAGATTTCACCCTTATTATTAACAACCTAAACAATTTAAGGGAATCATTACAAAATATATACAAAAACACACACATACTGTGAATACATATCCAAAAGGACTAACTATATGAGTGGGATGTTAACCTTATTACCAGGAACATGGGAAGAAAAAAGATCACATCTTTAACAAAAAAAATAAAATAAAATCTTAGAAATACAGGGTGAAGGGAGGTAACACAACACAGTATAAATTAGAAAATCAGCCAAACTTTTCAGCAAACTTTGAATGCACTAGAGACAATTATAGTGACAAGTAAACTGCTGCCCTGTGACAGGTTAACTAGTCTCATTATTTAGTAAAACCTGCAGTGTGTTATTTTCTGTAGCTTCCCACAGTTAGCAGTGCTGATATGTTAAGTCCTCTGGGTGCTGAGGGGTTAAACTGCAGCCATTGTAGCATCTCTTTCATAACTTATAAATGAGAGATGCTACAATGGCTGCAGTTTAACCCCTCAGCTGTCAGAGGACTTAACATTATCAGCACTGCTAACTGTGGGAATTAAGCTACAGAAAATAACACACTGCAGGTTTTACTAAATAATGAGAGCAGTTGACGGCAGCCAGCCTTCTGCATGAAAAAACAAACAAACAGCCAATTATCTTCCCCAGACAAGATAACAGCCACGTTTGCAGTTAGAGACATAATATAAACAGTTAGTGATTTATAATGAACTCTGAACCTCTTATCTGTACAACACCGCGTCCGGCTGAATCCTAACCCTGACATAGTACAGACACCAGTGACTCTCCACTGCTATTGCCGGCAAAGTGTGTAATGCAGTTCTGACAGGAATCCTGTCACAGGATGCAAAGCTGTAAACAACATGAGAGTCTAGCTAACTAACCCAATGCCTCTTTTAGGTCCCAGGCTCCAGCACCACAAAACTTAGTACCTTCAATTTAGCGCGCTCATTTCCCTGCCAGACTGAGACTCCTCTTACACTTTGCGTGGCTTGTGCTGTTTTAAGCCCATAAGCATAAAACACAAATGAGCAAGGCATCCAATCCATGTTGCGCAATTGGAGGGCAGCTGAACGGCTGACTGCCAGTCTCCATTGCGCAATCGCTCGGGGGGTGTAGAATTTTTTTATTCATAAAAAAGACAATTTTTTTTATTTTTTATAAAAACATTATTAAAACTTTTTTTCCTTTCACTTAACTGTGTACACATAAAAAGGAGCTTTAGTTTGCAGGCTGGTATTTCAAGTCTCCGGCCATATTTGACATTCTTTCAACTAGTCTCTACTCTAGTCTCTGCCTATTGCCTAAGCCTTAAGCCCGCCCCCTGCCTAAGCTTAAAGTACTAGACTACTACTAATCTACCGGACTCAGACTGTTAGACTATGGCTACTGATGTCAGTTGTCACACTGTCTGACTCACTACACTCACCCGGTCTCATTAGTCTCTAGCCGGTACTCCGTCCTGGCTCCTCGCTCAGCTCAGCAGGCTTGCCATGCGGGCTTCTTTTACTGCTCACTGCTCTCTGCCCTCAAGACATTGCTCCTCCTCCCAGTCCCACACACACACAGCTCTTAGTGTGCGAGTGTCACGTGACAGCTGGCTCCCGCACACTAAGAGCTGTGCTCTTTAAGAAGGCTATGGGCTGGCCTGTAGGTGGAGCTGCAGTCAATGCAGTTTTAAAGTGGAAAGAGCTTTTGCCTATACTTCTATGTATCGCACTGCACAGCATGTGCGATAGATAGAAGTATTAGGCAAAAGACCATTCCACTTTAACCCTAAGGCAGCCTAAATAATTAAAACCAGCAAATTGAAATGTTTTTAGTCAAAAATTGCAGTGGAGCCTGGAGGATTTTTTAATTTAAATAAGCACAAAAGGTTTAAAAATTGAATTTTTTTTTTTAAATTTTGTACTTTAATTTTTTTTTTTTTTTTTTTTTTCATCAGGGGTCAGTGGGTTCAGGGGTTTCACACAGGGGGTTCACGTGCTCAAGTGCTCCTATAGAGGAGCCTCCACTGCATGACCACATGATCTTTCACCACCCCCTCCCCCCAGGTATGAAACCCAATCACTTTTGCAGCCAAGAACAAGCACCACTAATGCCATTACTCTACCCACCAATATCCTAAAGTGCACTCAATGCGAGACATCATACACTTTCTTTTGAACCTTTCTTCTTTATTTCTCCTACTTTTTCTCTCTCTTACAACCCAAAGAGAGAACTGGCCTAAGTCTGTATATTGAGTAAACCAGTAATAAGATTATATCTGTGTCTTTTACCAATGACTATAGCCTTATTATGCTTATATATGCACATGTCATTCTCTGTAAGAAGTTATCTTGTTACTGTATGTACTTCTCAATGTAACCAGTATTTCCTTCTCTCACCCATGGTTATTATTTTCTAAAACTCAATAAAAATATTTAATTAAAAAAATATAAACCTCTAAATATACTAAATAGAAGTTTGGTACCTAGTTAAATGATACATGTGTTGTGATAGTTCCATATAATGTAAGATCCTGTTGCATCCACAAAAATAATTTGTATATCTTCAATATGAAGCCCTTTTTTTTCCTCTGCAAAACTTGTGGATTAGTGGCCATTTATTTAAAGGGACATTGCAGCCAAAATTAAAATCCACATATAGATGCATTTCAGATTTGAATAGAAGCATTTTTATTATATACTGTACATGTACAGGTGGCCCTCGTTTTACAACGGTTCAATTTACACCGTTTCAGAATAACAACCTTTTTTTCCAGTCATGTGACTGCTATTGAAAAGCATTGAGAAGCAGTGCATTTATTAAAATAGCCAGTAGGTGGAGCTGTCTGCTTGTGTTGCAGCAAAGCCAAGCAAGCTGAAATTAATCAGTTTAACCAGACCTGAGCTATCGAGCAGATTTCAAAGGAACAAGATCTTCCTGTCTATAAATCAGTCCAGATTGGAATGCATAGAAAGAACTGTTTGCAGAAAAATGCAAGTGAAGTCTGTGTTGTGTGATTATTTTATCAGGTTTATAATGCTGTTTAGCAAAAAAAAATTAGGTTTATATTGCTGTTTAGCATTTAAAGTCTTCTTTTCAAAGCTTTAAAAAATAATGTATTAGGTGTTACTTATAACAATTTTGAGAGGGGTTTGGAACCTAACTCCCTCACTTCCCATTGACTTACATTATAAACTGGGTTTCAATTTACAACGGTTTTGATTTACAACCATTCCTTCTGGAACCTAACCCCGGCTGTTTGAAAAGTGTATATAAGTATGCACTGTGCACCAGCATTTTAAACAAAGTACTTTTCAGAGAGCCTAAGGTGCTTGTGCCATCTGGTAATGACTCAATTTGTTAATTGCTGACATGATACAAGCCTCACTGCTGCTCTGAGCAGCTGCAGTATTTAAAATACTGGTGCCCTGAGAATATCTAGCTATGCTTCATATGCACGTGCAGAGAAAAGTGCTAACACTAAAACAGTGACAACTTTTACTAGAAGCATTTTTGCCAATATCTATATTTTGCAAATATGTTTCTATTCAAAGATGTATTTTATATATGCACATTTAAATTTTGACCAGAATGTCCCTTTAAATGCAAGTCATGTAGATAAGGGGACATGTAAATGTGCAATGTCCTAATGTTCTAATCAGTGTTCAACATATGAGTATTTTACTGATAAAATGTGAGCGTTTTGTTTATGTCATGCACAGGTTTTCTTAAATGCTATAAGAACTATGCTGTATTTTTAAAGTGTGTATATTTTATGTTTCTTTAAATCTCGATGAAGTGTTGTTAGTGTTGCTAAAAGTTTATTGTGTGTGAAGTTATATAATATATTTTTTTTTCTGGTAAAATAATGACTGTTTTTTTTTTCCTGAAATATGTAATTGGTGTTACATTTTAAAAACACGTTTTTAATAAAAAACAAATAAACACCTGTGTATAGGAGTTAAGAGTATGGTGTGTTGTGAGAAGTAATAAAACATGATTTGTATTTTTCATAATTATTTTTACAGTGAATTATTTTTAATGATTGCGTTTTTAATAAAATGACAGCTCATCTACAAAAAAAAAATCATGTTTTTAATATAATTTGTTTCAGTAGGATTTACTACAATTACAATACTTAAGTTTTACTGCCAAATGATTTTTTCCAACAAAACTCCTCTATTGAGCATGGGCAATAAACTGAAGCTGGAGCAGATATCTCCTAGTAGCCACATCAAAGGAAAATATATTCTTCTTCCTTTCTATAGAGACCAAAGTCCCCTGAATAATACATATTGTAATGATTTCTGTTAAGTATAACTATTGCTTAATTTTTTTTTATTAGAACAATAAAATAGACTGCTTTATACCCCTTTAAATAATTATCCAGCAATGCCCTTGTCTGTTAATTGATTCTTGTGTTAGCCAGTAAGTATGAAAGCTTTACATTTGTTCTTCACCAATCCTGAGCCCATTAAAATGAAAAAAAATGTTTTATCATCTGCACTATCACTAATATCAATTTGTTTAAGTTTAACCCACTTTAGTGCTAAACACATTTATTTAACACACTCCTATAAATGGGCTTCCAGGGATAAGCATGTTAAATGAATGCGCTGCAAAACTAATCTGATCATCTCCCCCTGCAACTTGGGAGAGGTGATAAATTTAGTTGGTTCATATGGGAGGCTTTTTAATTATTTAAAAAAATAAAAAAATGATACCCCCTCCCTCAAGCTAGAATTACACTTTCCCAGAGTAATTACCATTTCTCAGGCCAGTGACCTTAGTGTCTAGTGGGGGTGAGGGGACATTGATATGCCTCCAACCCTGACGTGGAATCACAAAGCTGCACACTGAATTTGAGGGTGTTCCCATCTAGGTCTCCATTACATATGCAGCGTCGCCAGCAAAAGCCGGCAACGCCAGATTTTACGCGATTTTGGTATTACATATACGGCGTAGCATACAAGTTACGCGCATATATTTCACCCTTTGGACGTATTTTTTTTAACCCATAGACTAACATAGAACAGACGCGCAATTTGGTATCCAATATACAGCGTAAGGACTTATGCGCGCAGAATTCAGAAAATCTACTCCATTCTTTCGGTTTGCAAACCACCAGATATGAGTGGTGTGTTAAGTAGTACTATTCTTATCAGTTTTATCCCTGTGAAGTCCCCTATCAGGGGACGTGTATATGGCTTGGATTTTAGGAACCGGGAGATGGAAAAAGATGCTTGGTCGGTCCGGCCACGAGATAGATAGATTTGATAGATAGATAGATAGATAGATAGATAGATACATAGATTAGATAGATAGATCAATAGATACATTTGATAGATTCAATAGATAGATAGATAGATAGATAGATAGATAGATAGATTTGATAGATAAATAGATAGATTTGATAGATAGATAATTTCCCAGACAGAGAATTTCAAGACGTGTGGTCTAGGACCCATGGTAAGGTTCCCAGAGGCAGTTGCGGCGCCACGGAATGTGTATATGGCATGGATTTTAGGAACCGGGAGATGGAAAAAGATGCTTGGTCGGTCCTCCTACTTCAAATCTGGGGCACTGCTTATGCAATCTACTGTGCCACCAGATATGAGTGGTGTGTTAAGTAGTACTATTCTTATCAGTTTAATACCTGTTACGTCCCCTATCAGGGGACGTGTATATGGCATGGATTTTAGGAACCGGGAGATGGAAAAAGATGCTTGGTCGGTCCGGCCACTGGATAGATAGATTTGATAGATAGATAGATACATAGATTAGATAGATAGATCAATAGATGCAATAGATACATTTGATAGATACGATAGATAGATAAATAGATAGATAGATAGATAGATTTGATAGATAAATAGATAGATTTGATAGATAGATAATTTCCCAGACAGAGAATTACAAGACATGTGGTCTTTGACCCATGGTAAGGTTACTTCCTTTTGCACAATCGAGTACAGGTTGGGGTGGATTGCCTTTTGTGCAAAGAAATTTTGTCCGGGTACCTTCCACTTCGGTGTCCCCTATCAGGGGACGTGTATATGGCATGGATTTTAGGAACCGGGAGATGGAAAAAGATGCTTGGTCGGTCCGGCCACGAGATAGATAGATTTGATAGATAGATAGATAGATACATAGATTAGATAGATAGATCAATAGATGCAATAGATACATTTGATAGATACGATAGATAGATAGATAGATTTGATAGATAGATAATTTCCCAGACAGAGAATTACAAGATGTGCGGTCTGCGACCCATGGTAAGGTTCCCAGAGGCAGTTGCGGCGCCCGAGGCTCTGATTAGAACAGAGCACTCTGGAACGTATCTGCCCTCAGCCGAAATCGGAACATTCTTTAGCTTTCTATCTGTCTGCCAAATGTCCATCTGCCAAATGTCCGTCTGCCAAATGTCCTTCTGCATTTTGTCAGAGCACCGCAATCTACTGTGCCAACAGATATGAGTGGTCTGCCAAGTAGTACTATTCTTATCAGTTTAATACCTGTTACGTCCCCTATCAGGGTACGTGTATATGGCATGGATTTTAGGAACCGGGAGATGGAAAAATAGCTTGGTCAGTCCGGCCACGAGATAGATAGAATTGATAGATAGATAGATAGATAGATAGATAGATAGATACATAGATTAGATAGATAGATCAATAGATGCAATAGATACATTTGATAGAAACAATAGATAGATAGATAGATTTGATAGATAAATAGATAGTTTTGATAGCTAGAAAATTTCCCAGACAGAGAATTACAAGACGTGCGGTCTGTGACCCATGGTAAGGTTATTTCCTTTTGCACAATCGAGTACAGGTTGGGGATTGCCTTTTGTGCAAAGAAATTTTGGCCGTGTACCTTCCACTGCAGTGTCCCCTATCAGGGGACGTGTATATGGCATGGATTTTAGGAACCGGGAAATGGAAAAAGATGCTTGGTCGGTCCTCCTACTTCAAATTTGGGGCACTGCGCGTGCAATCTACTGTGCCACCAGATATGAGTGGTGTGTTAAGTAGTACTATTCCTATCACTTTAATCCCTGTTACTTGCCTTTTTTTTGTTTTGTTTTTTGAAGCCACAGTGCAGCACCAGAGGCCAGAAAAATTTGGCATGTACACATGCCTGAAAAATTAGGTATTGTTGCAGCCGCTGCTGTAGCAGCAGCCAGAAAAATTGATGTTTGTTTCCCTGGCAGAAAGTGCCCTAAAACATTGCGGCTTGAACACTAGTTTGTGGCGGATAAGTCACGCAAGTCATCCGGCATTCAAAGATAACATACAGCAGCTTGTGGACCATTTATAGCCCAAGGCAGATCATCTCATTAGGCCTTTTTTACTCGAATGTATCGCCCAATGTCAGTCCCTTCGGGAACCATCCCTCATTCATCTTAATAAAGGTGAGGTAATCTAGACTTTTTTTACCTAGCCGACTTCTCTTCTCAGTGACAATACCTCCTGCAGCACTGAAGGTCCTTTCTAACAGGACACTTGAAGCGGGGCAGGCCAGAAGTTCTATAGCAAATTGGGATAGCTCAGGCCACAGGTCAAGCCTGCACACCCAGTAGTCAAGGGGTTCATCGCTCCTCAGAGTGTCGAGATCTGCAGTTAAGGCGAGATAGTCTGCTACCTGTCGGTCGAGTCTTTCTCTGAGGGTGGACCCCGAAGGGCTGTGGCGATGCATAGGAGTTATAAAGCTCCGCATGTCCTCCATCAACAACACGTCTGTTAAGCATCCTGTCCTTGCCGGCATGGTCGTGGGAGTCGGAGGATTACTTTCACCTCTTCCCCTGTTAGATTCCCGTTGTGCTGTGACATCACCCTTATACGCTGTGTAAAGCATACTTTTTAATTTATTTTGGAACTGCTGCATCCTTTCCGACTTGCGGGAATTTGGTAACATTTCAGGCACTTTATGCTTATACCGGGGGTCTAGTAGCGTGGACACCCAGTACAGGTCGTTTTCCTTCAGTTTTTTTATACGAGGGTCACTCAACAGGCATGACAGCATGAAAGACCCCATTTGCACAAGTTTGGATGCCGAGCTACTCATGTCCCGTTCCTCGTCCTCAGTGATCTCACTGAAGGTATGTTCTTCCCCCCAGCCACGTACAACACCACGGGTACCAGATAGGTGACAACGAGCACCCTGGGATGCCTGTTGTGGTTGGTCTTCCTCCTCCTCCTCCTCCTCCTCCTCCTCAAAGCCACATTCTCCTCTGACTCCTCTTCCTCACAATCCTCTTCCAGCATTGCCGCTGGTCCAGCAAGCGATGCTGATAAGGCTGTTTCTGGTGGTGATGGTAGTGACCACAACTCTTCCTCTTCACGCTCATCTACGGCCTGATCCAGCACTCTTCACAGGGCACGCTCCAGGAAGAAAACAAATGGTATGATGTCGCTGATGGTGCATTCGGTGCGACTGACTAGGGAGTGCCGTTGATGTGGAGCAAGACGTAGCAGCAGAAGAGGACTCAGCCGAGGAAGAGGTTATGGAAGAGGATGGAGTAGGAGGAGTAGAGGAGGTAGCAGCAGGCCTGCCTGCAAGTCATGGCGGTGTCACCAACTCTTCTGCAGAGCAACGCATTCCATGCTTGGCAGCCGTCAGCAGATCTTCCCAATGCGCAGTGTAGGTAATATACCTGCCCTGACCATGCTTTGCAGACCGGCTATCAGTGGTCAGATGGACCCTTGCCCCAACACTGTGTGCCAGACATGCCATTACTTCCTTTCGCACAATCGAGTACAGGTTGGGGATTGCCTTTTGTGCAAAGAAATTTCGGCTGGGTACCTTCCACTGCGGTGTCCCAATAGCTACAAATTTTTTTGAACGTCTCAGACTCCACCAGCTTGTATGGTAAAAGCTGGCGGGCTAAGAGTTCAGACAAGCCAGCTGTTAGACACCAGGCAAAGGGGTGACTTTTGGACATTGGCTTCTTACGCTCAAACATGTCCTTGACAGACACCTGACTGTGGGCAGATGAGCAGGAACTGCTACGGAAGAGAGACGGAGTGGCGGATGGTTGAGAGGGGGCAAGGAGGACAGCAGTGGTTGACGTGGCTGAAGATGCTGGACCAGGAGGAGGATGGCGGTTTTGAGTTTGTGTGCTGCTTCTACTCATGTGTTCATCCCATCGGTGTTTGTGATGTGAGATCATGTGCCTTCGCAAAGCAGTTGTACCTAGGTGGGTGTTAAACTTCCCACGACTCAGTTTCTTTTGGCACAGGTTGCAAATGGCATCGCTGTTGTCAGAGGCAGACACACAAAAAAAATGCCACACTGCTGAGCTCTGCGATGACGGCATTCTGGTGGTGGCAACAGCATGCGTTGATTGGCATGCTGTCTGGCTGACCCCGGGTGCCGATGCATGCTGTCTGGCTGTTCCACTAGCTCCTTGCGACGACCTCCCCCTGCTTCCAACTCGTCTCCTCCTCTCTGTTTCCCCCTCTTCTTCTTCTCTTCTAGCGGGCACCCACGTGACATCCACGGACGCATCATCATCAACCGCTTCACTTGTATCTGACAAATCAACAAAGGAAGCAGCAGCGGGTACAACATCATCATCATCACACCGTATGTCCATGTCTGTAATGCTGCCTAACTGAGACATATCACTGTTATCTACATCCTCTGTCAATGATGGTTGTGCATCACTCATTTCTTCAAACTGATGTGTCAATAACTCCTCTGACAGATCAAGTGAAGCGGCTGTGGTGCTAGTGTTGGTGGTGGTGGCAGGCGGGTGAGTGGTCACCATCCACCTCCAGTTTAGCCCGAAGCTAAGCTGGAGGTGGATGGTGTGTCAAGGTTCTGAGCGGAAGCTGTAGAAGATTGGGTGTCCTGTGTAAGCCAGTCAACTAGGTCCTCCTCAGAACTTTTCGCGTTCATGGTACATGGCCTCTGAACACTGGGCATTATTGCAGGGTCAAAGGGAATCACAGCACCATGACCACGACGGCACCTGCGGGGTGGCCTGCCTCTGCCTGTCATTTTTTTTTTAAAATGTACTCTTACACTACTATTAAACAAAACATGAGTGGTGCCACTGGGCAAGTGGGCACAGTATACGCTGTGAGCCTGACACAAAATAGCAGACTGATGTTTCACAATCCAAAAACTTTATTTTTTTTAAATGTACACTTACACTACTATTAAACAAGATATGAGTGGTGGCACTGGCCAAGTGGGCACAGTATACGCTGTGAGCCTGACACAAAAAAGCAGACTGATGTTTCACAGTCAAAAAAGTAAATTTTTTAAATATTTACACTACTGTTACAACAGATATGAGTGGTGGCACTAATTGGCAAGTGGGCCTGGACACACGCTGGCAGGCAGGCAACTGCAATTTGATTACACTAGCAGACTGATGTTTAACAGTCAAAAAAGTTTTTTTAAAAAATATTTACACTACTGTTATAACAAATATGAATGGTGGCACTAGTTGGCAAGTGGGTCTGGCACACACGCTGGCAGGCAGGCAACTGTAATTAGATTACACTAGCAGACTGATGTTTCACAGTCAAAAAAGTTTTTTATTTACACTACTGTTATAACAAATATGAGTGGTGGCACTAGTTGGCAAGTGGGCCTGGCACACGCGCTGGCAGGCAGGCAGGCAACTGCAATTAGATTACACTAGCAGACTGATGTTTCACCGTCAAAAAAGTTTTTTTAAAAATATTTACACTACTATTACAACAAATATGAGTGGTGGCACTTAGCAAGTGGGCCTGGCACACACGCTGGCAGGCAGGCAACTGCAATTAGATTACACTAGCAGACTGATGTTTCACAGTCAAAAAAGTTTTTTTTTAAATATTTACACTACTGTTACAACAGATATGAGTGGTGGCACTTAGCAAGTGGGCCTGGCACACACGCTGGCAGGCAGTCAACTGCAATTAGATTACACTAGCAGACTGATGCTTCACAGTCAAAAAAGTATTTTTTTTTAAATATTTACACTACTGTTACAATAAATATGATTGGTGGCACTAGTTGGCAAGTGGGCCTGGCACACACACTGGCAGGCAGGCAACTGCAATTAGATTACACTAGCAGACTGATGTTTCACAGTCAAAAAAGTTGTTTTTTTTAAATTTACTCTACTGTTACAACAGATATGAGTGGTGGCACTGCAGGCAGGCAACTGCAATTAGATTACACTAGCAGACTGATGTTTCACAGTCAAAATTACACAGGCAAAAAAACTGATGTTCTAGCCCTAAAAAGGGCTTTTTGGGGTGCTGTCCAAACAGCAGAGATCATATGAGTCCTTCAGGACTGTAGTGGACACTGAATACACTAGCCTAGCTATCAATTTCCCTAAAAAATCAGCAGCAGCTACACTGTCCCTCCTCTTACTAACAATGCAGGATCAAAATGAATCTAAAATGGCTGCTGCCCAGGAGCTGGGAGGGTCTGGGAGGGAGTGTCTGCTGCTGATTGGCTGTAATGTGTCTGCAGACTGTGAGATACAGGGTCAAAGTTTACTCAATGATGACGAATAGGGGCGGATCGAACATCGCATATGTTCGCCGGGAGCTATTCGCTGGCGAACAATTCGCAACATCACTAATTACGGGCGGCGCGGGTTCCCACGCTTGCGCTGAAACATGGGCCGTATATGTGATTGCGCCCCTAGTGCCTGCTACCAATTCTTCCTGATTGGCCAGACATGGAGTCTTTGGGAGTACCAGCTTAGTTACTGATGATTTTACCTGGGACTCCACAGAACTCAATGCTAAGTCGATTGATACTACAGGGAGAAGTGCTAATAGGCTCCGGATAGGACAGCAGCACTACTACCAATGTGAAGAGCCGCACTCCAGGGTTGGGGGGGGGGCTGCTTGCACAACACCCTTACTAGACTCCAATTTATGTTATTTTTACTCCCGGGAGGAAGAAAAAGGGTTGTTTAAAATTATTTAAGACTTTGCAAAAAAAAAAAAAACAATAGAGGTTATGGGATTGTTTTCCCATCACTCCCCTTCCACCCAACCAATCTGGTGGGGAGTTACAGATGAGTCATGATGAAAGAACTTCCTAGGATTCCCTGCTGAACCCATCTGAAGGCATCAAGATGGGAAGATAATGCTGCATGCATGTCAGTCTTTTTGTTCAATTCATGTTAGTTGGGTATGCACTTATAAAAAGTTTGAACTTCCATGAAGGTTCTGTCTTTGTGATAGATGAGCCCTGATAATTTATGGATGTAATCTGGCCCTAAATTGTGTAACTTATAAAATTATAGAGATTTATGAGGCTAAATTGGGTCAGGGGGGGGGGGGGTTCTTAAGTACTGATAACAGAAATATAATTTTGTTTAGTTCATTATGAAAATGGTCTTCTTGAGCAGGACTCTTACATGTTTGTTATCTACATGTTGTGCCATCTATGGCGTTAGGAAAATGTAAAATAGTAGGAACAATGCTAAGTACTCCAGATAAAAAAAGGAGTTTATTGATCAAATGAGATAATGCTTAATCATAAGCAACAAGTGGTGGTTTTAAATTGCATATCCTAACAGTGAGGATGCACTGGGGTTCCAGACATTACATAGATCTAAGTAAATAAAAACATTATATCTATATGACTGACTATAATATCTCATCCCCTTATGATTATTACTTGAGCACCTTACTATGATTGTTTGATATAGTTTTTTTTGTTTTAGGAAAACATGTGCATGTTTTGTATCTCTGCGTTCAGAAGACACGAGGCATTATTAATTACTACTTTTTATTTTGTCTTACAACTGTTTTCTCAGTAATATGGCAGAATGACCATGAAATAATGTATAGAAGAATGACTATTTTTGATTTCTGGACAGGTATGTTTACAGAGTGAAGCTCTATTAAAGGGACAGTCTACACCCGAATTGTTATTGTTTTAAAAGATAGGTAATCCCTTTATTACCCATTCCCTAGTTTTGCATAAACAACACAGTTATATAAATACACTTTTTACCTCTGTGATTACCTTGTATCTAAGCTTCTGCAAACTGCCCCCTTATTTCAGTTCTTTTGATAGACTTGCATTTTAGCCAATCAGTGCTGGCTCCTAAGAACTCCACGTGTGTGAGCACAGTGTTATCTATATGACACACATGAACTAACACCCTCTAGGGCTTAGAAATTAGCATATGAACCTCCTAGGTTTAGCTTTCAACTAAGAACACCAAGAGAACAAAGCAAAATTTGTGATAAAAGTAAATTGGAAAATTGTTTAAAATCACATGCCCTATCTAAATCATGAAAGTTTATATTGGACTAGACTGTCCCTTTAATCGATCAAGCTCATTTGTTAACTCCGCTAGAGTATTTTTGCATGATCTCTAACCTAACATGCTCAAAAAGCCAAACTTCGAATATCGGGACAGCGTTAGCGTATTCCCCCCCATTGACATCAAAGGAAAAAAAACTAACACTCTTACTCATGTGCAAACACGATCACGTTTTCTCAAGTGCGCTAACCCGACATGAAATATTTATATTTCACATTCCAATGTTCTTAACATAGAAGAATATGTGCTATATATTCATAAATACATATATATATATATATATATATATATATATATATATATATATATATATATATATATATATATATATATATATGTATACACTGTATATATACAGTATATAAATATATATAAAACACAGGAATGGACCGCACTCACCGACTGGACTGGGTACACATCCTAAGCCACAGCAAACTCCACAGCCCTGAACACTGACAGACAGCTGCAAAGTTCCCAGCAACCCAGGCAGTTAACCCCAGGGCAGCCTGGGTGACAGGTCCACAGGGAAGCATTACAAACATTATCAACACAACACCCAGAAAACCTGGCACTCACCAGCAGATTCACAGCAATGTTTAAAAGCAAAATTGGGGGAAGTCAGTTACATTTGGCGCCAAATGATCAAGCCCAGGACCATGACAAGGTCTCCCCCTTCCTGGGACCGTAACCAGCACCCACATAATGCATACTTCCAAACAAACCAACTGGGAACCTCCCATGGTGACAGGCTTTTGTAACCTCCCCTATGTAAATACAAAACACAGGAATGGACCGCACTCACAGACTGGACTGGGTACACATCCTAAGCCACAGCAAACTCCACAGCCCTGAACACTGACAGACAGCTGCAAAGTTCCCAGCAACCCAGGCAGTTAACCCCAGAGCAGCCTGGGTGTTCCAATCAGCCAATAGAATGTGAGCTCAATCCTATTGGCTGATTGGATCAGGCAATAGGATTGAACTTCAATCCTATTGGCTGATTGCATCAGCCAATATAATTTTTTCTACCTTAATTCCGATTGACTGATACAATTCTAACAGCCATTCGGAATCTAAGGGACGCCATCTTGGATGACGTCACTTAAAGGAACCGTCATTCAGTAAGAAGATTTAATTTGAAGAGGATGCTCTGTGTCGGATGTCTTGAAGATGGAGCCGCTCCGATGGATAAAGATAGAAGATGCCGTCTGGATGAAGACTTCTGCCCGTCTGGAGGACCACTTCGCCTGGCTTGGATGAAGACTTCTCCTGGCTTCGTTGAGGACTTCGGCCCGGTTGGATGAAGACTTCTTCTCTTTCTTGAGGATGGATGTCCGGTCTTCAGAACTGTAAGTCGATCTTCAGGGGGTTAGTGTTAAGTTTTTTTAAGGGTGTATTGGGTGGGTTTTATTTTTTAGATTAGGGTTTAGGCCGCAAAAGAGCTAACTGCCCATTTAAGGGCAATGCCCATCCAAATGCCCTTTTCAGGGCAATGGGGAGCTTAGGTTTTTTTAAGATACTATTTTTTTGGGGGGGGTTTGTTGTGCGGGTGGTGGGTTTTTTGTATTTTGTTTTACAGGTAACGGAGCTGATTACTTTGTGGCAATGCCCCGCAAAAGGCCCTTGTTTGGGCTATTGATAGTTTAGTTTAGGCTAGTGTTTTTTTTTATTTTGTGGGGGGGGGGGGTTATTTTGATAGGGCTATTAGATTAGGTGTAATTAGTTTAAATATCTTGTAATTTGTTTATTATTTTCTGTCATTTAGTGTTTTTTTTGTACTTTAGCTAATTTAATTTATTTAATTGTTGTTAATTTAGTTAATTTATTTAATTATAGTGTAGTGTTAGGTGTTATTGTAACTTAGGTTTTATTTTACAGGTACCTTTGTCAATTTGTATTTATTTTAGCTAGGTAGTTATTAAATAGTTAATAACTATTTAATAACTATTCTACCTAGTTAAAATAAATACAAACTTGCCTGTGAAATAAAAATAAACCCTAAGATAGCTACAATGTAACTATTAGTTATATTGTAGCTAGCATAGGGTTTATTTTATAGGTAAGTATTTAGTTTTAAATAGGAATTATTTAGGTAATAATATTAATTTTTATTTAGATGTATTGTAATTATATTTAAGTTAGGGGGTGTTAGGGTTAGGGTTAGACCTAGGTTTAGGGGTTAATACATTTAATATAGTGGCAGCAACGTTGGGGGGCGGCAGATTAGGGGTTAATAAATGTAGGTAGGGGGCGGCGATGTTAGGGATGGCAGATTAGGGGTTAATATTATTTAACTAGTGTTTGCGAGGCGGGAGTGCAGCGGTTTAGGGGTTAATATGTTTATTATAGTTGTGGCGATGTTTGGAGCGGCAGAATAGGGGTTAAAAATGTTTTTATAGTGTTTGCGATGTGGGAGGGCCTCGGTTTATGGGGTTAATAGGTAGTTTATGAGTGTTAGTGTACTTTTTAGCACTTTAGTTATGAGTTTTATGCTACGGCGTTGTACCATAAAACTCCTAACTACTGACTTTTAAATGCGTTAGGACTTTTGACGGGGTAGGGTGTACCACTCAGTTTTTAGCCTCCCAGGACAGACTCGTAATACCAGTTCTATGGAAGTCCCATAGAAAAAAGACTTTACAAAGTTTACGTAAGTCGTTTTGCGGTAAGGCCAAAGAAGTGTGCGGTGCCCCTAAACCTGCAAGACTCGTAATAGCAGCGGTAGGGAAAAAGCAGCGTTAGGACCTGTTAATACTGCTTTTTCAGCCTAACGCACAACTCGTAATCTAGCCGTAAGGTAAGTATTAAAGGACCAGTAAATACAGTAGATTTGCATAATTAACAAATGCATGATAAAAAGACAATGCAATAGCACTTTGTCTAAATTTCAAATGAGTAGTAGATTTTCTTCTCACAAATTTTAGCTATGTCTATTTTCACTCCTCCTGTATCATGTGGCAACCATTAGCCAATCACAAATGCGAAATTGTGAAGTTTTGCACGTGCTCAGTAGAAGCTGGTGACTCAAAAAAAGTAAATACGAAAAGATTGTACACATTTTCACCAAGATTACAAGTTGTGCGCTAAACCCGGTGCCTAAATAATGCTAACAATTTACCGGTTCCGCCCTTTCCATAGCCCTGCCATTACAAGTTACAAAAAAAACTTCTTGTGGTGTGCAGTATTGCAGTATGGTGTGATAAGCTCCATACCGCACAAAAGCCAAGTCCTGACTTGACGTGCTCATCCATGTATTCTGCTATAGGCATCAATAGAGAAAAAGTGTTAGAAAAAACCTAACACCTGCAATTGCAGAATGGCGATCAATGTAACGCATTCCCTATTGATGTCTATGGAGATAAGAACACCCTAACATAAACCACTAGTCTAAATACCCCTAATCCGCCTCCCCCGACATCGCTAACACTAAATAAAGATATTAACCCTTAATCTGCCACCCCCAAAACCGCTGACACTAAATTAAGATATTAACCCCTAATCTGCCGTCCCGACATCGCGAACACTAAATAAACCTATTAACCCCTAATCTGCCGCCCACCAGCATCGCCAACACTACTATAAACCTATTAACCCCTAATAGGTTTAGTTGAGTATTTGCAATGTGGGTGTTTGGCGGTTTAGGGGTTAATAGGTTTAGTTTAGTACTTGTGATGCGGGGGCAGTGGATTAGGGGTTAATAGTTTTATTTAGGTCTTAGCAATATGGGAGGTGGCGGATTAGGGGTTAATAGGTTTATTTAGTGTTGGTGATGTGGGGGGCGGCGGATTAGGTGTTAATAGATTTATTTAGTGTTTGCAATGTCGGGAGCAGCAGATTAGGGGTTAATAGGTTTATTTAGTGTAGGCGATGCGGGGCGGTGGATTAGGGGTTAATACTTTAATTTATGTAGTTGCGATGTGGGTGGGCGGCGGATTAGGGGTTAATAGGTTTAATATAGTATTTGCGATGTGATGGGGTGGGGGTTTAGGGGTTAATCGGTAGTTTATGGGTTTAGTGTACTTTGTAACATGTTTGTTATTAGTTTTGTGAAACATTTTTGTTTCACAAAAACCATAACTACTGGCCTTTGATTGCGGAATGGATCGTGGCGGTTTCAGCTATAATGCTAACGGAATAGCCTGACGACACAACCTGTAATACGGTGAGCTGAATATTATACACTCAAATGCACTTTTTTGAGTGCAGAATGGATCGTTGCGGTATAGACTAAAACACTAGCGATATAGCTGTACCGCCGCGACTTGTAATACAGGTGAGCTGACTATTCCACTTGCAAAGGCCAATTTTTCAGCGGTATAGCCGTACCACACAACATGTAATTAGGTCTTTTATAATAGAAGTAAATTGGAAAGTTGTTTAAAATTGCATGCTTGATTTTGACTTGAGTGAGTTTAATTTTGATTTGAGTGTCCCTTTAACCACTTAAAAAAAACAAAAAAACATTTTTTTAACGTTTTCTTTCATTTTTTTTTGTGCATTCATTAAGATTTTAGTTTTGTTAAACAGAATGAAAAATCTGATTTCTGTGATGAATGTGCATTCGTCTGAAAACGATTGAACATCTCATATATACAGTATGTCTAAATATGTATACATATGTATTTATGTGTTTATATATGTATATATATGTCTGTAAAATACATATAAATACATATGTACACACATACACATATGTAGATCAGCATGAGAATTTTTAATATAATTCTGCTGTGAATGGGGAGTCAGTGAAGGGACTCACAGAGAGGGGTAGCAAAAACAGAGCATCAGGAAAGGTGGATTTTCAAAACCAAATTCATAACAGCCAACAGAATGAAAGATTTTTCTATTAACTGATTTGAATTTGGATTTGAAAATCAGCCAATAAGAATGCAAGAGCTGTACCTCGAATTTTAAACTTCAGTGTGCGGAGGTAACCTCATGAAGAGGACGTCAACTACGGGAGATCCGAAGATGAGAAGATAAGAAGATTCTGAAGATGGATTAAGACCGGCCAGGTGGAAGAGGACATCCCCAGCAGAGTGCAGCCATGGCTTAAGAGGGATGAAGGACCGTTGCCTTGGATGAAGATAGAAGGGGAACTCTGCCTTGGAATAGTTGCTGCCAAACTAGGAGCCGGCTTTAAGATGGGTGAATACCATTTTTGGGGTATAAAGTTAGTCTTTTTTTTGGTGAGTGTTTTTTTAGGATCGTTTTTATTTTGTTTTTGTTTTTTACTGAGATTTTTTTTCTTTAGAATAGGATTTTTTATGCAAAAGAGCTTTTTGGTAGGGCTTTGCCCTAAAAAGATAATAGCTCTTTTTCCCAGAAAAAAAGTCCTATTCTGAAAACTATCCAAAAAAATTGCCATCAGAAGGGCATTTGAATATGGCACTGCCCTAAAGCGATTACACTTTAGGGCTATGTCATACCAAATGCCCTTCTCATGGCAATTTTCTTTGGATAGTTTACAGAATAGGACTTTTTTTCTGGGAAAAGGAGCTATTATCTTTTTAGGACAATGCCCTACCAAATGCCATTCTAAGGGTAATTCCCAATCTAATGCCCTTATCAGGGAAATGTTTTTTTGGATAGGGATTTTTTTATAGATATTTTTTTTTTCTTTTAGAATAGAGCATTTTTAATCTTTCAGGGCAAAAGAGCTGTAAAACATTAGGGGCCATGCCCTACCAAATGCCCTTCACAGGGCAATCTTTTTTATGGTACATTTTTTTAGAGTAGGAATGTATTTATAAAAGTAAAAGAGCTTTAATCACTTTAGAGCAATGCCTTACTAAATGCCTTTATCAAGGCAATTTATAGTTTAGTTTTTTTAAGATAGGCTTTTTATTTGGGGGGGTTGCTTTGATTTTAGAATAGGGTTTGTTTATGTCCAAGTAGAAGAGCTAAATCACTTTAGGGCAATGCCCTACAAAATGCCCATTTTTAAGGCAATTTTAGAGTAGGTTTTAGTGTTAGTATAGGGTTTTTATTTTGGGGTGGGCTTTTTTAAATGGGGAACTTAGTTTTAGGTTAGGCCTTACTGTTTGGGGTTATTTATTTTTTGTAATGTGTTTTTTTTCTGTAATTTTAGTTTTTTTTATTTTGTGTAACTTGTTGTTAGGTTTTGGGTCTTGGGGGTTAGCTGTTTGGGTTTAGTAGTGTAGAAGCAGCTTGAGAAGGGGGTTATTGATGATTTAGGGGTAATAGATTAGGGGATTTCTTGTGATGGGGTATTGGGGGTTTAGGGGCTATTAGGTTAGGTGGTGATTAGGTTATTAGGTTAATAGTGTAGCTTGGTTAGGTTGTGCTGGGGGGGCAGGGCTCATAATTCTTTAGAGTAGCATTACATTTTTAAATATAATAATATATAATTATGTTATCAAATTCAGTAGATGAAAATTATACATTTTCTGCTGTTGTTTTTCATAACAATTGTATATTGTAAATTATATATTTATGTTAAAAATAATTTAAAAAAATACTCAAAATTGTTTTAAAATCTATACTTAAATTAATATGCATTATACAAGAAAATGCACATCATTTAAACATTGTATGTAAATGTATTGACATAGTTTTTATAGTTATAATAGGAAGTTTTTTTTGTCTTTATTAGTCAGGCATAGCAAAGACATGATGTAGATGTAGGCACTATGTGGGAGTTAACTGGGCATACCAGGGGAGTTACCTGTATTTTAATTAGGGTTCATCACCAGTAGTGCAATATATTCCAAAGGCAGCCTGACAGGTTAGGTATTTGTCTCACCTCCTTTTCAGTGGTGAGATTTTCCAGTTTGAGGCAGGTAGTGTAGATTTAGTTACTGTTAGGTTAGGCAGGTATTATTTGAACACTTCAAATAAAGCCCTCCACTGATAGTGCCAATGAGTAGCAATGTCGGCGGAGTTTTGCAGAAGCAGTGATCCCTAGTATATTCTAAGAGAAACACATCGCCATGCAACTGCACTTCGCGGGTCACCCCACTTTTTTTTAATACATCGGCAGGCTGATGGATCTGCGAGCCTAGTGAACCTAAGCAGGCAGTTTCTCGTCAGTCTGACAATGTTTTGAATATCGGGGCCTAAATGTCTGTCCCGCTGAAAAATTGCGCAAAAAACACCCAAAACATCCATTTCCTAAGTAACCAAAACAACCAAACTCACCACTTCCACAGTCCGGCAGGCGAAATACAGACCTGTAACTGCTAGGAAAAATATCTGATTTCAAGTTGTACACCTCTAAAGTATTGCTATTTAAGACTCTGCATTGTTTCTTAATGATTTGACTCTTTAAATTGTCATTCCAGATTGTTCTGTTTTATACTGGCTTTTACTCAGTCTCTATATATTCTATTATTCCAGTTTAGTTATCAAGGTTTCAAAATACGTACTATGCTTTAGATAACATTTATTAAATAAAATTAAAATTATGTAAATACAATAATATAATTAGACAAATCTATTGGGTATACAGCTGTTGTACTATAAACAATTGGCAGAAAAACCATTGGCAGAAAACCCGCCCTTAGATCTTCACAGCTGCAGGCAATCTATTGCTCTCAGATCTCTGATGTTCCTGAATAGGATTCAGATTACAGGCCTTTCTGTGCATTGCAATATTAAATCAGATAAGAAGATGTCTCTTGTAGCAAATTGTTTTATGATACAAATATATTGAAGCATATTTTAGTACTATTTTCAGTCAAAAACCTCATGGCTGTCTTAGGCTTTTGCCAAATTAACACCTTTGTTGGTATTCCATATCTGTACTTCCGTTTGTGTAATTTATTACTATGGCAAATATAAACAGCACTAAAAGAAAAACAGGCAAAATGATGGCAGGAAACACCATTATTTAGTGCAAAATATGAAATTCATATAAGAAAAATACAGTGTACTGTATCTGAAACATTTTGAACATACCCTTATACCCTGTGTATATGTTAGCCCTATTGAGACAGATTACGAGTGGATCGCTATCTAGCGCTTTCACTAGAGTGCAAATTGAGCTAGAAGTAAACTTTTTGCGTGTCCTGGGTTGTGCTTGTATTACAAGTTGAAAGAAAATATTATCCAGCTCCCACTAACTTGACGCAAACTGCTTACTTCTAGCACAATTAGAATATCATGAGCATGACAATGTATTCCACATAGAAGTCAACAGAGCAAAAAAGTAGAAAAAACCTAACACTCTACTCTAACCCGAATTTATGTTCTTAATTGCGCTAACCCTACATGAAAAGATCTCTATGTTAAAGCCATTTTGTGTGCAATATTTAAAAAAAAAATGTATTAGTTGGTGTTATTATAAGTGTGTAAGTGTACTTTGTAAATTTTTATGTTTTTTGTAACTTTTTTTTTTTTATCGTGAAACAGTTAACCACAGCTCTGAGTACGAGCTAACCTGATGAACGTTAACTTGAATTGCACTCAAGCGATCGCATTTACTTTCAACTTGTAATATGAGTGCAATTTAACCTGCTTGCAAACAATCGCGAAAAACCCGATATTACTTGCGCACAAATGTTTGCGCTCCACTCTTTATCTGTCTCATTGTGTTTTAACATTGTGCAAGAGCAATCCATACTTCTTCCATTTTTGTACTCCAATTACAAGTCCAAAGTTATTTTTGTATCGCTTTAGTTATAGCTTAGTGCATCTGCATGTCAGATAGTGCGGGTATGTTAAATCCATCATATAATAATTTATTTTGGATAACATTCGACTGCTAAGCCAATGAAGCTCTTAAATTAGTAGTGGAGTTCTTCATTTATGTATGTGCTATATTATTTAAATGAAACTTAAAACACGTCATACATACATATGTACACATACACACACATATAAATATAGATCTTTGAACCCTTATAATTTTTTTGTGAATTATTTAAAAAAAAGATATTAGATAGAGTCATTATGAGTGTAACTATACTGTTTAATGTATTTTTGATGTGTTTTGTGACTTTTGAAACCTTCCCCTTCTGAATAGTGTAAATGTGAACAGATGATTGGTGTTATGAAGTGGACATTCTAGTCACAGCAATGATAGTACAACAATTACAGTACCATATTATAGAGATATTACATTACAAAAGATGAAATCCACACATGTTCCTCCTCGGGTTAGCACTCGGGTTAACTGTTTGGCAAAACAAAAAAGTGTCACAAAACATATCAAAATACATTTAAAAGTGCAGTTTCACTCATAATAACAATATCTAATAAAGAATATTGCACAAAAAAGTTATAAGGGCTCAAAGTCTAAGGTGTTAGAAAAAAAAGTCAGGCAAAGGGCTTTAACATAGACACACACACACACATATATATATATATATATATATATATATATATATATATAAAGTCCCCCCAAAATAAAAACACCCCCTAACTACCAATAGCCATTAAAAGGGCCTTTTATAGGTCATTGCCCTAAAGAAATCAGCTTTTTTACATGCAAAAATTACAAAGTACCCCCTAACAGTAAAACTCCCCACCCAGCCAACCCCCCAAAATAAAAAACTAAGGATAAAAAAACCTAAGCTACCCATTGCCCCTTAAAAGGGCAATCAGCTCTTTAACAGCCCAAAAAACCCTAATCTAAAAAAAAAGCCACTCCAAAAACTAAAAAAAAACTAAGATTAAGCCCCAAATAGGTACTCACCGATCCTGAAGTCCAGTGCTGAAGGTCTTCTTCCAGGCGGCTCCATCATCTTCTATCTTCATCTGGAGCGAAGGTGGCACAGAGTGGAGGTGCAGAGCAGTTTTCCCCGATGCACGGATTCAGAGAAACGTTCCTCAGCGGCGGTCCTCAGCAGTGGTGGTTCAAAGGAGCGTGGAGGCTCCTCTTCATCCAATCTCCGTCGTACACTGAAAATTAAATGCATGGTACCGCATTCAATTTGGGGTAACTTGCATTCCTATTTGCTAAATGCCCTTTTAAGGGGGGTTTGTTGGGTGGGGGGGTTTACTGTTAGGGGGGACTTAGTATTTATTTAAAGGTATAGTCAAATCCAATAAAACTTCCATGATTCAAATAGGGCATGCAATTTTAAACAACTTTCTAACTGACTTTCAGCACCAATTTTGCTTTGTTCTCTTGGTATTCTTAGTTAAAAGCTAAACCTAGGAGGTTCATATGCTAATTTCTTAGACCTTGAAAGCCGCCTCTATTCTAAACGCATTTTGACAGTTTTTCACCACTAGAGGGCGTTAGTTTGTGTGTTTCATATAGATAACATTGAGCTCATGAACGTGAATTTACCGAGGAGTGACCACTGACTGGCTAAAATGCAAGTCTGTTAAAAGAACTGAAATAAGAGGGCAGTCTGCAGAGGTTTAGATATAAGTTAATTGCTCTGTGGGGGTTTGGCAGTTTAGGGGTTAATAGGTTTATTAGGGTTATTGCGATGTGGGGGTTGGCGGTTTAGGGGTTAGTAGGTTAATTAGGTTTATTTCTTGCGGCTGGTTACGTGTTTTTCATTATTTCATTCACGTTTATTTTTTAAGACTTTGTGTGCCTACGCTGCATCCAGGTGGATTTCCGAAAATGGCAGGGTGGTGAAAGAATCGGATTATTTCAGCACCCTGCAATTTTTGGAATCCACCTGAATGCAGCGTAGGCACACAAAGCCTTAAAATAAAAATATTTTGACTGCCTCAAGCAGCCAACATTTCTTTGAGGAAGCGTGCGCAACTGGCGACACAGATGGACGAGTTACAAATGTGATTATAGTATATATATATCTATATATATATATATATATATAATAATGTTTACATAAGTACAGGTATATATATATATGTGTGTGTGTGTGTGTGTGCAGATGTATTTATGTATTTATATGTGTATATATGTATTTGCAGACAAATATACACATATATACATATACACCCTGTTCCAAATTATTATGCAAATTCTATTTCAGTGTCACAAAGATTAAATATTTTTTTCAATTTAACTCATGGATAGCATTTTGTCTCAGAGCTCTTTTGATCACTGAAAACAATCTCGGACACCTGTGATAATTAGATTGCCAGGTGAGACCAATTAAAGGAAAAACTACTAAAGGAGGGTGTTCCACATTATTAAGCAGAGCACCATTTTCAAGCAATATGGGGAAGAAAAAGGATCTCTCTGCTGCCGAAAAGAGTGAAATAGTTCAATGCCTTGGATGAGGTATGAAAACATTAGATATTTCACGAAAACTTAAGCATGATCATCGCACTATAAGAGATTTGCGGAAGATTCAGAGCACAGATGGGTTTGTGCATATAAAGGCACATTGAGGAAGATTTCTGCCAGATCCATGCATCGGATCAAGAGAGCAGCTGCTAAAATACCATTACATAGCAGCAAACAGATATTTGAAGCTGCTGGTGCCACTGAAGTCCACTTACATCAAAGTGTCCTCCAGAGTCTTGCAACTGTGCATAAACCTTCCATTCGACCACCACTAACCAATGCTCACAAGCAGAAACGGCTGCATTGGGCAGAAAAATACATGAAGTCTAATTTTCAAACAGTCCTGTTCACTGATGAGTGCCGTGCAACCCTGGATGGTCCAGATGGATGGAGTTGTGGATGGTTGGTGGACGGCCACCCTGTTGCAACAGGCTGCGACGTCAGCAAGCCGGTGGTGGGGTCATGTTTTGGGCCGGAATCATGGAAAGAGAGCTGGTCGGCCCCTTTATGGTCCCCGAAGGTGTAAAGATGACCTCTGCAAAGTATGTGGAGTTTCTGACTGACCACTTCCTTCCCTGGTACAGAAGGAAGAACTATGCTTTCCGTAATAAAATCATCTTCATGCATGACAATGCACCATCTCATGCTGCAAAGAATACCTCTGCATCAATGACTGCTATGGGGATAAAAGGAGAGAAGGTCATGGTGGGGCCTCCATCCTCCCCTGACCTCAATCCAATTGAGAACATTTGGAGCATCCTTAAGCAAAAGATCTATGAGGGTGGAAGGCAGTTTACATACAAACAGCAGCTCTGGGAGGCTATTCTGACATCTTGCAAACAAATTCAAGCAGAAACTGTCCAAAAACTCACAAGTTCAATGGATGCAAGACTTGTGAAGCTGCTATCAAATAAGGGGTCCTATGTTAAAATGTAACGTGACCTATTAAAATGTTTAAAAAGTTAAAATGTTGTTCAAAGTTTGATCGAAATAGCTTTTGATTTCAGTAAATATGCTGCAAACACAACAAATGATAATTTTCAGTTCTTTACAACCTATAAAGTGTTTTGAAACTTACTGTGCATAATAATTTGGAACAGTGCATTGTAAGTTTTTTATTTTGAAAAAAAAAATACTGTTATCATTAGGAGGTTTGTTCAATAAAATTTGAATTGTATTCTTAATAGTTGATAACATGAGAATTATGCTGACTGTTGTTTACATCAATTATTTAGGTAAATGAGAAAGATATCATTGGCATAATAATTTGGAACAGGGTGTAAACACATAAATACACTTGTACACACATATATACATTGGAGCCCTTTACAGTTAAATAGATGAAAATGTGTCAAAGCATATTTATGCAATGTTTATTTTTAATAAAGTGTTATAGTGTGTATTTACTGTTAATTTTTTCACATTCCAATGTACTGCACATAGGGATATATGTATTTTTAAATAGATATTCCTATATATATATGTATATATATATATATATATATATATATATATGTATTTTCTCTATAACTATATATAATCATGCATGTATAGGTATAAATATATTTTTGTGTATATATCAATACCTATATATAATCATGTGTGTATACTATATATATATATATATATATATATATATATATATATATATATATATATATATATATATATATTTATATATATATATATGTGTGTGTGTGGTGTGTATAAAAGAACACCATATATATATATATATATATATATATATATATATATATATATATATATATATACTTCTATGTGAAGAACATTTGAATGTGAAATATTCATATTTCCGTGTCGGGTTAGCGCACTTGAGTGAGAATATGCGATCGAGTTTGCACACGAGTAGTATGTTTTTTTACATTTTTTTGCTCTATTAACTTCTATGAGGGAATACGTTATTACATGCACAATATTCTAAGTTCCGCTTTTTATGTGCTACACTTGTAATCTGGCCTTTAGTTTGGCATCCTGGTTAAAAAAAAATATTGAAAAACCCTGAATATCAGAGCCTAAATCTACATGCTACTATAGCAACTGATTCTACAGAATTGTGCTATTCTATGCCAAGCATAAAATGCCGACCACTACTTTCAGTGACAAATTCATTTAGATCATGACTTATAAAGTAATTTTATGATACCATAATGTATAAAATATTTTTATTGGTTTTGATTGAGACATGAACATAAGGACAATGAAGATTTTATTCTGCCGTAAGGCTATCACTGAAATGATGCTTATCTTATAAATGTATAGTAGAATATTCAAAGCTGCTTTAACTGTCATTGACCATTTAAATGTATTTCAGAAAGAAAGGAATCTTCAAGGAATGTTGACTTTATAATAAAACAGCCCACTGAATAGAAACGGATTTGATATTTGTAGGCTGCTGTTGTGATATTTCTAGGCCATGAAGCTGTCAAGCTTGTTTATTTAACTTTGTTCTTTGTTTGGTGTATTAAAATGTGTTAAAAAGCCAGAAAATACATAAAATAATGGGCTAGAGTACGAGTGGCGTGCTAACTGTAGCGTGCAAGGTATATGGTGTATTTTTCGGCATTTTGCACAGCAGAAATAGTGCACATTATGAGTTGACAGTCAACGCATTTGCTTTAGCGCAATCGAATGTAACGTACATCGGGTTAGCATGACTTCATAGGGGAAGATGAAAAGTTGCAGAAAGCACAATGAGCCAGATTACAAGTGGAGCGCTAAAAGCTGAGTAATACCAGTGCATGCTGATGTGCGCTGGTATTACAAGTTGACAGCAATGTGAGTGCGAGCTCATGATCGCATTGCTGGGAAGCATTGTGCTCAAGAGAGCGTTTTTCCATAGGTTCCAAAAGGAACCTCGTTCTGATGATGTCATGCACGGCACAGAACCAAAGCGCAATGAAGCGGGTAAGTAGCGCAGCGATAGCAGCATATTGTATGTATATGATATTAACACATACATATATATGCTTATAATCATACACTGTATATCTACTGGGAACACACAGTTTCCATAGACTGCACTGTAAAGGCACTTTTCAGTGCTGTTTTTTTTCTAACACTTTAAAAAACAACAACTAACATTTAGAATTGGGGGCATTTGGGGCACATTTATAAAATGAACCAGAGATCTGATCTCTGGTTAATTTTATGGGGTCAATTTATCAAGCTCCGTATGGAGCTTAATGCCCCGAATTTCCGGCCGAGAAGTTATGAAGCAGCAGTCTAAAGACCGCTGCTTCATAACCTGTCCACCTGCTCTGCAGCGGCGGACAGAAATCAAACCGATCGAATACAATCAGGTTGATTGACACCCCCTGCTAGCGGCCGATTGGCCGCATATCTGCAGGGGGCGGTATTGCATCAGCAGCTCACAAGAACTGCTGGTGCAATGATAAATGCCGACAGCGTATGCTGTCGGCATTTATCGATCTGTGGCGGACATGATTCGCTATATCGGATCACATCTGTCCGCAACATGATAAATCTACCCCTTTAAGTGCTTATTGCTAACGCGAGCTCGTAGTAGCAATAACCATCCACTTGTAATGGCTGTTTATTTATTGCGTGCCCACACACAACGCAAATATTAGCATTGTACTTGTAATCTTGCCCAATATAAATACATGGAAACATACAGTTACACTCATATAAACACTGTCTGATAAAAATTATTTAAAAAAAAAAAATATTTAAAAAGTTATAAGGGCTCAAAGAGGGTACACATACAAAAATGTATACACTTATAAACACGTATACACACATACATTTAAGCTCTTTCCAGTCAAATACCTTGAAATATGCAATATTATTTTCATTAATTTTTAATATTTTTTAATGTTTTTTTTAACAGAAATACTTAAAATTCCTATACGTATATCTCTTAATAAAAATGTTCTTTTATTTTTAAATATATATATTTAATTATTTTTATTATTAAAATATTTGTAGAGCGTACCATTTGTAGGAGACAATTTCGTAGAGGGCTCTGCCAAGATTTGCACTGTTTTAAATCACGTCTCATGAATGTGATCTATGGACAGGAGGGAGAGTATCTGGAGACGATATAGTGGAGGTAGTGTTATTGAGGGCCTTGAATGTCAGGATTTTGTGTTTTGTTCTGGAGGCTAGAGGAAGCCAGTGAAGGAATTGGCAGACTGGTGCAGCAAATGAGAAGTGACATGTAAGGAAGATCAGTCTGGTAGAGGCATTCAATATGGATTGTAAAGGAGATAGACGGCAGCTAGAGAGACCAGAGAGGATGGAGTTGCAATAGTCAAGGTGGAAAATGATGACAGTGAATTAAAATCTTAGTTGTGTCTTGTCTTGTGTGAAGAAGTGGCCAACTTTGGAGATGTTTTTAAGGTGGAAGCATGACAGAAACTGGGCAAAAACTGGGTGTGAGGAGTGAAAGATCTGAATGAAGTATGACCCTTGAAGACATTGAGCATGTGGGTTTTGGGTACTTTTGTTATTATCAACAGTTATAGAAAGATGGGGTAGAGATTTTAAAAGAAGGGGGAACAGAAGGAGCTTAGTTTTGGAGATATTTAGCTTAAGGTATTGTGACGACACTCAGGATGAAAAATGAGAAAGACAGTTAGTGAAACAGGTTAGCAAGGAAGGGGGTAGGTCTGGTGCAGAGATGTAGATTTGGGTGTCATCAGCATACAAATGATACTGAAACCCATAGGTCTTTATTAAGGAACCTAAGGAAGTATATATTGAAAAGAGAAGGGGACCTAAGGCAGAGCCTTGTAGTACCCCAAAAGAAAGTGGCAGAGGGGCAGATGATGTGCCAAATAAGGCTATACTGAAGGTATGTTTGGACAGGCAGGAGGAGAACCAAGAGAGAGCTGTGTTGCAAATATATCTGTATATACACTATATATATATATATATATATATATATATATTTATATATCTATATATCTATATATTCACATAGATATATAGGTATAGAGATATATTTAACAAATATATATATATATATATTTACACACACACATATAAATAAATATATATATATATATATATATATATATATATATATATATATATATATATATATATATATGTATACACAAAGGAGGTGTGTGTCCAGTGCAAATAAAAATTAGTCCTTTAAAAAACTTGCAGTCAAATCCCTCTTACTGATTACCATCAGTGAGTATAAGTAAAATCTTGTGTGTTGGAAAGTGCTAAGTTTAAATGGGAAATATGGGGAAAGCAAGACAGTCACAATACAAAACAATCTATAATGTAGTATTGCAGTTTCATTAAGAATAAAAAAACATTAAAAATGCTCACTTGCATATACCTCATTGGTATGAGGTATACAAATTGCCCGGAGGGGGGGGGGGGACTATGTCCCTATCTGTGTTAATAATGTGGGTTCCATATACGAGCAAGATAGTAAAAAAAATGTTGGTATTACATAAACAATATGAAGTATAAAGTTTTGGGTAAAAAAGGTAACACACTTCTAATTGTTTATAAAAGGTGCAAGTCTTTCCTTGCTGAAAATGTTATTAGCACATATGAGCTTTGAGTGCTTAAAAAATACTTTATTTGGTTTGCTACTTGCTAAAATCAATATTAACAATGTTGTACTTCCTATACTATATAGTAGATACTTCAGGGTCACCGGAAACAGCAGTTATGAAGCAGCGGTCTAAAGATCGCTGCTCTATAACTGGTCCGCTGCCTCTAAAGCTGCGGTCTTCAATCCGCCTGATCATATACGAATCTGCAGGGGGCAGCAATGCACAAACAGTTCTGGTAAACTGCTTGTGCAATGATAAATGCAGACAGCGTATGCTTTCAGCATTCAGTGATGTCTGGACATGATACGCTACAGCGTATAATGTCGGACAGACATTGATAATTCGGCCCCTGAGTGTGTATTCTTATAGTTAATATTGTTGCCAAGATTAGATAACAAAGATAAAATAAAATTAAATATGGTTGATGTGAAAAGGATACAGTGATATCCAAAGTCACGAATTAAGTGCACCTCAGTTTTTTCCTCATGCGCTAATCGTTTTAACTTGTAAATGCGCACACCAATCTGGCCACGCTAATTTTTTTACTTTGAGCGCAGTTGGCCCTGGAATTCCAGTACAGCCTTTGATACAGACCTGGTTCCTCTCACTGACCCGAGCCTCCCCCACCCCAAGCTCTGGTACTAAGCTGCCTCCCGTGGCCGTCACTTCCTGTCAGACATGACGCTCCCAGTTGGTACACACGAGCAAGTAGCTCAAGAGCAGGTGAGAGAACATTGGGAAGCTGATTGATTTAAAACCTCAAAATACTGTTTTTTTTGGTTTTTTTTTATCTATTTCCAGCTCTAAAATGAACATTCATACCAATCCACGACTATTTTTACAGTAACATAATGTGTGCATAATTTATGTTTTATGACCAACTAAAATATTCATTTTTATGTATTAATGCTTTGGCAAGAGAAAGAGAGAGCTGCATTTGTCAATATACTGAGTGTGGAAATGATATGGCGAGAGAGAGTATGTGTACTTAGAGGAAAAGTCAGCTAATAGTCATATGAAGTGGATGTACTTAGAGGAAAAGTCAGTTAATAGTCATATGAAGTGGATGTACTTAGAGGAAAAGTCAGTTAATAGTCATATGAAGTGGATGTACTTAGAGAATAAGGCCTAGATTTAGAGTTCGGCGGTAGCCGTCAAAACCAGCGTTAGAGGCTCCTAACGCTGGTTTTGGCCGCCCGCTGGTATTTGGAGTCAGTGATTAAAGGGTCTAACGCTCACTTTACAGCCGCGACTTTTCCATACCGCAGATCCCCCTACGCCATTTGCGTAGCCTATCTTTTCAATGGGATCTTCCTAACGCTGGTATTTAGAGTCGTTTCTGCAGTGAGCGTTAGAGCTCTAACGACAAGATTCCAGCCGCCTGAAAATAGCAGGAGTTAAGAGCTTTCTGGCTAACGCCGGTTTATAAAGCTCTTAACTACTGTACCCTAAAGTACACTAACACCCATAAACTACCTATGTACCCCTAAACCGAGGTCCCCCCACATCGCCGCCACTCGATTAAAATTTTTAACCCCTAATCTGCCGACCGCCACCTACGTTATACTTATGTACCCCTAATCTGCTGCCCCTAACACCGCCGACCCCTGTATTATATCTATTAACCCCTAACTTGCCCCCCACAACGTCGCCGCAAGCTACTTAAAATAATTAACCCCTAATCTTCCGACCGCAAATCGCCGCCACCTACGTTATCCCTATGTACCCCTAATCTGCTACCCCTAACATCGCCGACCCCTATGTTATATTTATTAACCCCTAATCTGCCCCCCTCAACGTCGCCGACACCTACCTACACTTATTAACCCCTAATCTGCCGAGCGGACCTGAGCGCTACTATAATAAAGTTATTAACCCCTAATCCGCCTCACTAACCCTATCATAAATAGTATTAACCCCTAATCTGCCCTCCCTAACATCGCCGACACCTACCTTCAATTATTAACCCCTAATCTGCCGACCGGAGCTCACCGCTATTCTAATAAATGTATTAACCCCTAAAGCTAAGTCTAACCCTAACACTAACACCCCCCTAAGTTAAATATAATTTTTATCTAACGAAATAAATTAACTCTTATTAAATAAATAATTCCTATTTAAAGCTAAATACTTACCTGTAAAATAAACCCTAATATAGCTACAATATAAATTATAATTATATTATAGCTATTTTAGGATTAATATTTATTTTACAGGCAACTTTGTAATTATTTTAACCAGGTACAATAGCTATTAAATAGTTAAGAACTATTTAATAGTTACCTAGTTAAAATAATAACAAATTTACCTGTAAAATAAATCCTAACCTAAGATATAATTAAACCTAACACTACCCTATCAATAAAATAATTAAATAAACTACCTACAATTACCTACAATTAACCTAACACTACACTATCAATAAATTAATTAAACACAATTGCTACAAATAAATACAATTAAATAAACTATCTAAAGTACAAAAAATAAAAAAGAACTAAGTTACAGAAAATAATAAAATATTTACAAACATAAGAAAAATATTACAACAATTTTAAACTAATTACACCTACTCTAAGCCCCCTAATAAAATAACAAAGCCCCCCAAAATAAAAAATTCCCTACCCTATTCTAAAATACAAATATTACAAGCTCTTTTACCTTACCAGCCCTGAACAGGGCCCTTTGCGGGGCATGCCCCAAGAAGTTCAGCTCTTTTGCCTGTAAAAAAAAACATACAATACCCCCCCCCCAACATTACAACCCACCACCCACATACCCCTAATCTAACCCAAACCCCCCTTAAATAAACCTAACACTACCCCCCTGATGATCTTCCTACCTTGTCTTCACCATGCCAGGTTCACCGATCCGTCCTGGCTCCAAGATCTTCATCCAACCCAAGCGGGGGCTAGACATCCACTGAAGAAGTCCAGAAGAGGGTCCAAAGTCTTCCTCCTATCCGGCAAGAAGAGGACATCCGGACCGGCAAACATCTTCTCCAAGCGGCATCTTCTATCTTCTTCCATCCGATGACGACCGGCTCCATCTTGAAGACCTCCAGCGCGGATCCATCCTCTTCTTCCGACGACTAGACGACGAATGACGGTTCCTTTAAGGGACGTCATCCAAGATGGCGTCCCTCGAATTCCGATTGGCTGATAGGATTCTATCAGCCAATCGGAATTAAGGTAGGAATTTTCTGATTGGCTGATGGAATCAGCCAATCAGAATATAGTTCAATCCGATTGGCTGATCCAATCAGCCAATCAGATTGAGCTCGCATTCTATTGGCTGATCGGAACAGCCAATAGAATGCGAGCTCAATCTGATTGGCTGATTGGATCAGCCAATCGGATTGAACTATATTCTGATTGGCTGATTCCATCAGCCAATCAGAAAATTCCTACCTTAATTCCGATTGGCTGATAGAATCCTATCAGCCAATCGGAATTCGAGGGACGCCATCTTGGATGACGTCCCTTAAAGGAACCGTCATTCGTCGTCTAGTCGTCGGAAGAAGAGGATGGATCCGCGCTGGAGGTCTTCAAGATGGAGCCGGTCGTCATCGGATGGAAGAAGATAGAAGATGCCGCTTGGAGAAGATGTTTGCCGGTCCGGATGTCCTCTTCTTGCCGGATAGGAGGAAGACTTTGGACCCTCTTCTGGACTTCTTCAGTGGATGTCTAGCCCCCGCTTGGGTTGGATGAAGATCTTGGAGCCAGGACGGATCGGTGAACCTGGCATGGTGAAGACAAGGTAGGAAGATCATCAGGGGGGTAGTGTTAGGTTTATTTAAGGGGGGTTTGGGTTAGATTAGGGGTATGTGGGTGGTGGGTTGTAATGTTGGGGGGGGGTATTGTATGTTTTTTTTTACAGGCAAAAGAGCTGAAATTCTTGGGGCATGCCCCGCAAAGGGCCCTGTTCAGGGCTGGTAAGGTAAAAGAGCTTGTAATATTTGTATTTTAGAATAGGGTAGGGAATTTTTTATTTTGGGGGGCTTTGTTATTTTATTAGGGGGCTTAGAGTAGGTGTAATTAGTTTAAAATTGTTGTAATATTTTTCTTATGTTTGTAAATATTTTATTATTTTCTGTAACTTAGTTCTTTTTTATTTTTTGTACTTTAGATAGTTTATTTAATTATATTTATTTGTAGGAATTGTGTTTAATTAATTTATTGATAGTGTAGTGTTAGGTTAATTGTAGGTAATTGTAGGTAGTTTAATTATTTTATTGATAGGGTAGTGTTAGGTTTAATTATATCTTAGGTTAGGATTTATTTTACAGGTAAATTTGTTATTATTTTAACTAGGTAACTATTAAATAGTTCTTAACTATTTAATAGCTATTGTACCTGGTTAAAATAATTACAAAGTTGCCTGTAAAATAAATATTAATCCTAAAATAGCTATAATATAATTATAATTTATATTGTAGCTATATTAGGATTTATTTTACAGGTAAGTATTTAGCTTTAAATAGGAATCATTTATTTAATAAGAGTTAATTTATTTCGTTAGATAAAAATTATATTTAACTTAGGGGGGTGTTAGTGTTAGGGTTAGACTTAGCTTTAGGGGTTAATACATTTATTAGAATAGCGGTGAGCTCCGGTCGGCAGATTAGGGGTTAATAATTGAAGGTAGGTGTCGGCGATGTTAGGGAGGGCAGATTAGGGGTTAATACTATTTATGATAGGGTTAGTGAGGCGGATTAGGGGTTAATAACTTTATTATAGTAGCGCTCAGGTCCGCTCGGCAGATTAGGGGTTAATAAGTGTAGGCAGGTGTCGGCGACGTTGTGGGGGGCAGATTAGGGGTTAATAAATATAACATAGGGGTCGGCGATGTTAGCGCAGCAGATTAGGGGTACATAGGGATAACGTAGGTGGCGGCGGTTTACGGAGCGGCAGATTAGGGGTTAAAAGTGTAATGCAGGGGTCAGCGATAGCGGGGGCGGCAGATTAGGGGTTAATAAGTGTAAGGTTAGGGGTGTTTAGACTCGGGGTACATGTTAGAGTGTTAGGTGCAGACGTAGGAAGTGTTTCCCCATAGGAAACAATGGGGCTGCGTTAAGAGCTGAACGCTGCTTTTTTGCAGGTGTTAGGTTTTTTTTCAGCTCAAACTGCCCCATTGTTTCCTATGGGAGAATCGTGCACGAGCACGTTTTTGATGCCGGCCGCGTCCGTAAGCAACTCTGGTATCGAGAGTTGCATTTGCGGTAAATATGCTCTACGCTCCTTTTTTGGAGCCTAACGCAGCATTTGTTTTAACTCTCGATACCAGAGTTAAATTTATGGTGCGGCCAGAAAAAAACCCGCGGAGCGTTAACAGCCCTTTTACCGCCGAACTCCAAATCTAGGCCTTAGTCAGTTAATAGTCAAATCAGCCAATAGGATGAGAGCTACTGAAATCCTATTGGGTGTTCAAAACAGCCAATAGGATGAGAGCTTCTGAAATTCTATTGGCTGTTCAAATCACGCCATTTTGAAAAGGCCCCCTTTGCATTGAAGATTCAGTATACAGCGGCGAATGAAGAGCATGCTCCTCGCCGGATGTCTTCAGGATGGACCTGCTCCATGCCGCTGGGATGAAGATAGAAGACGCCGCCGGGATGAAGATAGAAGATGCCGCCTGGATGAAGATAGAAGACGCCGCCTGGATGAAGACTTCTCACCGCCTGGATGTCCGGACTTCAGAAACTATAAGTGGATCTTTGGGGTTAGTGTTAGGATTTTTAAAACTTTTTGCGTGTTTTTTTTTTTTTTTAGTTTTAGGTTTGGACTTTTCTTAAAAGAGCTAAATGCCCTTTTCAGGGCAATGCAAAAGAGCAAAATGCCCATACAAATGCCCTTTTCAGGGCAATGGGCAGCTTAGGCTTTTGTTAGAGTTAGGTTTTTTTATTTTGGGGGTTTGGTTGGGTGGTGGGTTTTACTGTTTGGGGGATATTTGTATTTTTTGTTTTACAGGTGAAATAGATGTTTAACTTAGAGCAATGCCCTACAAAAGGCCCTTTTAAGGGCTATTGGTAGTTTATTGTAGGCTAGGTTTTTTTTTATTTTGGCTGGGCTTTTTATTTTTATAGGGCTATTAGATTAGGTTTAATTCTTTTTTATTTTTGATAATTTCGTTTGTTATTTTTTGTAATTTAGTGTTTGTTATTTTTATAATTTAGTATTTTTTATTTTTTATAATTAGATATAATATAATTTTTATAGTAGTGTTAGGATTCTTTTAATGTTTATTTTAGTTTTCTTTAATTAGTAGTTAGTTTAATTTTAGTTTAATAGTTATATTAATTTAAATATTAGTTTAAACTTAGTTTTTTTAATTTGACAGGTAAGTTTTAACTTAATTTAAGATAGGAAAATTGTAATTTTAATATAAAGTTAGGGGGGCGGTAGGTTTAGAGGTTACTAGTTAAAATTAGTTTATTGCGATGTGGGGGGCTTTCGGTTTAGGGGTTAATAGTTTAATTTAGTATATTTCGTTGTGGGCGGCTTGTGGTTTAGGGGTTAATAGGTTTATTATAGTGGCGGCGGGGTTGGGGAGCAACGGAATAGGGGTTAATAACTTTAGTATAGTGGGGGGGTGGACGGACAGCAGATTAGGGGTTAATAATATTTAAACAGTGTTTGCGATGCGGGAGGGTGGCGGTTTAGGGGTTAATAACTTTATTATAGTGGTGACAAAGTCGGGGAGCGGCGGAATAGGGGTTAATACATTTTATTAGTGGTGATGATGTTGGAAGTGGCAGATTATGGGTTAATAAGTTTAATTTAGTGTTTGCGATACGGGTGGACCTCGGTTTAGGGGTTAATAGGTAGTTTATGGGTGTTAGTGTACTTTGTAACAGTTTAGTTATGAGTTTTATGTAACAGTTTTGTTGTGTAAAACTCATAACTACTGCTCTCAGATGGCGGTATGGAACTTGTCGTTATAGGCTGTAATGCAAGCTTTTTAGCCTCACTGCAAAACTCGCAATGGCAGCGCTATGAAAGTCCCATGAAAAAACATAATTTTTACAAGTGCAGGACTTTTAAGCATTAAAACATGAACGCACAAGTTGTAATCTAGGTGATATAATATAATGTACTTTTGATTATGAAATGTATTTAATTTGGCCTTCAAAAAAGCATTAGTGTGCGAAACATGTTAGGGAGGTAGCCGGAGGATTTTGGGATCCTCATTTTATTGGATACCAATATCTTTTATATGTTTATATCTTTTATATATCTTTTATCTGTGGAAACGATGTTGTTTTGAGCTATTATCCTATACGTAGGAGTTCAGTGGGAACAGTTTAATCATGGACTCTTGGTCTCTTAACTTGTTATATGGAAATTCAGTAGCATTATTGGTTTTACTAGCAAACTTGTCTTATCCCATATATCGAGTTGCTTAGAGTATATACCAGTTGAGAGGTGAATAATAATGGTTGATAATATCGTTTGATATCATTTGATATTATATTATACATATTACCGCATTCAATTAACTACAGCCTCATGTTTACCTGGCACCAGTATTACTTTACTATTACTATTTAAGTTGATGCCTGGTTAGACAAACGGAGGGTTTTTTACATATCTTCTAACCTATTATTGTCAGACACACAGTCTATCTAAAAGTAAATAAAAACACCTGCTATAATAGAAGTGCAACAAGGTTTTATATACTTTATTATATAGCGGCGGTTTAGGGGTTAATATATTTATTATAGTTGTGGCGGGGTCTGGGAGTGGCGGTTTAGGGGTTAATATATTTATTATAGTTGCAGCGGGGTCCGGGAGTGGCGGTTTAGGGGTTAATATATTATAGTTGTGGCGGGGTCCGGGAGCATCGGTTTAGGGGTTAATACGTTTATTATAGTTGCGGCAGGGTCCGGGAGCGGCGTTTAGGGGTTAATAAGTTTATTTAGTTGTGGGGGGCTCCGGGAGCAGTGGTATAGGGGGTGAAACAGTATAGTATAGTGTGGGTGCTTAGTGACAGGCTAGCAAGAAATCTGCGAATAAGCCGATGAGCAGCGAGATTGATGACTGTTAGTTAACAACAGTCCGCTGCTCATCGCACTATACTTGGTGCGTGGCTTTTTGACAGCTTTCTTGATAAATTTGGCGAATGCATTCAGGTCCACGGCAGCGATGTTAGGCGAGCTTAGGTGAGCGTATTGGGGCCGGCGAATGCTAGAAAGTAGACAGCTTGATAAATAGAGTCCTTAGAGTTTTTATCAGATGATCACCTTAGAAACTCTATTGACAAACCAATGTCTCCTAAATGTACTAAATGTACTCATAGACACAAACTAGCCTGGACTCTCATAACACATGGTTGTATGCATCTAACTAAATAAGTTTAATTGCTCATACTAGCATACATAAAATTAATATGGCATTGTTAGTTATCTTTACTTGGGTTGTGTATATGTGTGTATGTATTCAGTTTAACTTTTGGATGGGGTAGTTATGTTTATCAAGTTGAACCCCCTACAGTAGCCCTTCTGGTCAAAGTATGCTAACGAGCCGATTGTGTGCAGAACGTTTATTACCCTTTCTTCTTTATTTTATTTGATCAATATGGCGTGCTGCTAGCGGCCGAGGTAGGGCGCCCACACTAAATTAAAGGAGATGGTATATATCCTGTTAAGATTTTAGGAAGAGAATACCCATGCACGTATATGTTTGGGTCTACTGCCCACACCCCAAAACTTTAGCACTCACCCTTATGGGCTTGTTCCTAGAGTACGAATATGGTTTACAACCTGTCCAACTAAAGCAAAGAGTATAATAAATATTAGAGCAGAACTGCTTTAATTGTTTACAGGACTGCCTCTGAAAAGTGTTTCCTAGCACCCTCCTTATTGCCCTTTCTAGGGATATGATCCTGTATATAATTGCCCTTCTGCTCCCTCTATTCCCATCTACATCTAAGACACAAGTTACAGCTCCCCACTGCCTTCCAGTTAGTATGTTGATGTCATTAGTTCCATAAAATTCTACTTGACTCTGAATATGAGTGGTTTTATATCAGTTTTCAAATGTGCACATTCGATCACTGTTTACATAATAAACCTCCTAGATTAAGAGGGATAACTACGTGGTTTATCTCGTCTATACCGCAACCCTAACTACTCTCTTCATAATGACTCTAACATTACAACATAATGTTGACCTTATTTTCCCTACCTAGCTCAGCAAGGCTGATTAGCACTACCTACAAGTTGAGTTTAAAATCTTAAATCCAATACTACATACTTACATATCTCATCATACAACTCATACATAAGAAACCTTGTTTTGTGACTTTTTGGCTATTGCCTACCATGCTTTTTGACTATGAGGCCCATTTATCAGGCTCCAAATGGAGCTTGAGGGCCCGTGTTTCTGGCGAGAGCACTGCTCCATAACCCTGTCCGCCTGCTCTAAACAGGCAGACAGGAATCGCCACAATTCAACCCGATCAAGTATGATCAGGTTTAATGACACCTCCCTGTTGGCGGCCGTCTTGTGAGCTGCTGGTGCAATGCTGAATATGGAGAGCGTATTGCTCTCCGCATTCAGTGATGTCTGTTGGACCTGATCCACACTGTCGGATCAGGTCCGACAGACATTTGATAATTCGGCCTAGAATAGTGTATCCTGGTTTTCCTATTTATATTGCTCCTTGATGTATTCCTTAAATGCATATGTCAGATTTCTTTCTGAAACATAATGCTCATGGGTTTTTTTTTTTAAATCGAGGAATGATTGGAACAGCCAATAGAATACGAGGTCAATCCTATTGGCTGATTGGATCAGCCAATCGGATTGAACGTCAATCCGATTGGCTGAATTTATCAGCCAATTGGATTTTTCCTACCTTAATTCCGATTGGCTGATAGAATCCTATCAGCCAATCAGAATTCAAGGGACGCCATATTGAATGACGTAATTTAAAGGAACCGTCATTCGTCGTTTAGTCGTCGGGATCGATGGATGCTCCGCGTCGGATGTCTTCAAGATGGTGCCGCTCCTCGTTGGATGAAAGAAGATAGAAGATACCGCTTGGATGAAGACTTCTGCCCATCTGGAGGACCTCTTCTGGCCGGATTGGATGAAGACTTCTGCCCATCTGGAGGACCACTTCGCCCGGATTCGTTGAGGACGTAGGCCCGGCTGGGTGAAGACGGCTCAAGGTAGGGTGATCTTCAGGGAGTTAGTGTTAGATTTTTTTTAAGGGGGGTTTGGGTGGGTTTTAGAGTAAGGTTGGGTGTGGGTGGTTGGTTTTAATGTTGGGGGGTGTATTTCTTTTTTTACAGGTAAAAGAGCTGATTACTTTAGGGCAATGCCCAGCAAAAAGCCCTTTTAAGGGCTATTTGTAATTTAGTATAGGGTAGGGAATTTTATTATTTTGGGGGGATTTTTTATTTTATTAGGGGGCTTAGATTAGGTGTAATTAATTTAAACTTCTTGTAATTTTTTTTATTTTCTGTAATTTAGAGTTTGTTTGTTTTTGTACTTTAGTTAATTTTAGTTATTTTTATTTAATTGTAGGTAATTGTATTTAATTAATTTAATTTATTTAATTGTAGTATAGTGTTAGGTGTAATTGTAACTTAGGTTAGGATTTATTTTACAGGTAAATTTGCAGTTATTTTAACTAGGTAGCTATTAAATAGTTAATAACTATTTAATAGCTATTGTACCTAGTTAAAATAAATACAAAGTTGCCTGTAAAATAAAAATAAACCCTAAAATAGCTACAATGTAACTATTAGTTATATTGTAGCTATTTTAGGGTTTATTTTATAGGTAAGTATTTAGTTTTAAATAGGAATAATTTATTTAATTATAGGAATATTTATTTAGATTAATTTAAATAATATTTGTTAGGGGGTGTTAGGGTTAGGGTTAGACTTAGGTTTAAGGGATAATAGATATAATGTAGGTGGCGGCAGTGTGGGGGGGCAGATTAGGGGTTAATAAATGTAATGTAGGTGGCGGTGGGCTCCTGGAGCGGCGGTTTAGGGGTTAATATATTTATTATAGTTGCGGCGGGGTCCGGGATCGGCAGGATAGGGGTTAATAACTATATGTCGGTGGCGGTGTTATAGGGGGCGGCAGATTAGGGGTTAATAGGTATAATGTAGGTGGCAGCGGGGTCCAGGAGCGGTGGTTTAGGGGTTAATAAATGTATTATAGTTGCGGCGGGGTCCGGGAGCGGCGGTTTAGGGGTTTAACATTTTATTTAGTTGCGGCTGGGTCCGGGAGCGGCGGTTTAGGGGTTAATACGTATAATGTAGGTGACGGCGGTGTAGGGGGGCAGATTAGACTCTGGGTACATGTTAGGGTGTTAGGTGCAGACACTTCCCATAGGAATCAATGGGATATCGGGCAGCAGCAAACATGAGCTCTCGCTGCTGTCAGACTCCCATTGATTCCTATGGGATCCGCCGCCTCCAGGGCGGTGGATTGAAAACCAGGTACGCTGGGCCGGAATAGTGGCGAGCGTACCTGGTTGTTCTTTGATAACTTCCAAAAGTAGTCAGATTGTGCCGAACTTGCGTTCGGAACATCTGGAGTGATGTAACCATCGATCTGTGTCGGACTGAGTCCAGCGGATCGTATGTTATGTCACTAGATTCTACTTTTGCCGGTCTGTAGGGCTTGATAACTATGGCGAATCAGCCTCGCCACAAATACGCTGTGGAATTCACGGTTGACAGCTTGATAAATAGAGGCCTAAGTCCGTCCATTTACTGTGAGTACCTCATCCAATGCCAGCTCTCCCATGAAAAGTTCCATCTGCGGGGTTTGTAAACAAGCGCATGGAGCTTGATAAGTCCCAACTTGCGTATAGTCCTCTTTTAAGCCTAGATCCTTGTATCCAAGGCATCACTTTGCTGGGATTGTCTCCTCTATCAAAGGGTCGGACCTCCTCAGGCAGTGGAGCCCCATTGCTCAACTTATTGGCGTCCTTCTGATTCTCCATGTCTGACCACAGCTGTATACGAGTTTCTACCCTGAGGAGATGTAAGGGCTATGGTGCGCTGATGTGGGGTTACCTTAGAACTGGTCATCGTCTCATAGGCCCTCAGATTAATAAGAGTCTTTCGTCCTGATTGCCACATGGTGAAAGCTGTGGCGTGTCTCGTGGAGCTGAGGGGGGTATATCCCCTGCTAATGGTGCTGTCCCAGAACTCTGACTTTGCATTAGATTATAGGCTGCCGGTCAATGCCGGTCTGCTAGTGATAGGACTATTCGCAAGCTCTCTTGCAGTTCATGGAAGTGTTCGGTTATTAGTGACTGGACCCTAAACGTCCACTGCCTCCATTAAAGCTGATACAAACTGTCATTTTTAAGAGTGTGGTACTGACGTTGCGTTAGAGGCTTAAAGACTTGCAGTACACCTATACCGACAAGACTCGTAATGGCTGCAGTGCTGTTTTAACGCTGAAAATACCATATTTCAGCGTTAAATGATGAACGCACAAACTTGTAATCTAGCTGTCAGTTTAAAGAATTAGAGCACACTAAGGTTCATGTCTGCATGATATGAATCTAGTTCTTTATCATATTAGTCCTTTTTCTTTTCTGTATTTTTCTACAGGTATTAACCTTTGAAAGTAAATTTGAAAAAGTAAGTAGGCATTTTATCTTTAATTGAAAAACTGTGTAAAATGTGTAAAGAACCATACTATTATAAAAAAAAAGGCTTTAGATGCCTTTATTAAATATTCCATTTCATGATCTCAGGGTTAAATACCATTCCATCAATAATAAATAATCCCAAAATGAACCTAGGAACCTATCATTAAACATTAACGCAAACCTTCCGCTTTTCTCATCTGCTTTTGTGTAATCTGCAGAGCAGTATCCAGAATGATTGTGTTCATTAGTTTTATGGATAATTGCTGTTAATTATTAAGCACCTCTGTTCATAGGACTGCTGTACATATTCAGTATAGATCACTAGTTAAATTACATTTTAGTCATTCATCTAATACTGTATTTTTTGAGCTTCATCATTTTCGTCTATATTACAAAAATTCTGAGATGAAACTTAGGTCTTCCTTGGATTTCTTTCAATATAGTTATACATTCATTTCTTTCATCATATAGTTTACCACTCTTTTCTATACGTGTAGACTGAGTATGTTTGTGTATATATGTATGTATATACAGTTTAAATACACACAGACATTCACACATATAACACACATTGATACAGTCATACATACACATAACACACATACATCTTAAAATTTAAACTGTCAGCAAATTCTAGCTAGAAAATTCACTAAAATCAACATTCATTAAACATAAAATTAAGCTACAAATAGTTTAATAAAAGGATTTAGGCCTCTGTCACAATCTATTAGAGATGTGCTCCCAAAAACCATGTTTTGCTTTCCGGCCGAATTGGAAGCTAAGTTCCTCAAGTGATCACAATTCTATGGGGTAAATTTATTAAAGTGCGGACAGGCATGATACGATATAGCGGATCATGTCCGCCACACATCGATAAATGCCGACAGCATAAGCTGTTGGCATTTATCATTGCACCAGCAGTTCTTGTTTACTATGAAAGTGAATGTGTGACATTAATCTATTGTCATCAGAATACATCTTCAACACTCAGTAGCCATATGAATGTCAAACATATCTTGGCATGATGGACATACTTCTGTTGTCACTTCAGGAAACCAACATCTACAAATGGCCTGTTTTTTTAATAATTCATATTTAAAAAATGTATATTTATTTTAATATTTGTAAATCATTCTTAAACTGTCATGATTATCTGTAATGTTACTGGCGTTATTAAAATGTTGTCGTTTAATAATGACTTTCACAGTTATAGCAATCTGTTTGCATCTGCACCACTGCTAACCCATCTAAATGCATCTTTTAAGTTGTTAGGATGGACAGATTGTGCACTGTTTTCATGAACGGATTCTTATAGGGGATGGGTTTCCATGGACGCTAAGCACAAACATATTTACAAACATGAAATAACGTATTCCCCCCACTCTCACAAGCTCGATTGCATATTCTCATGTGCGCTAACCCGACATGAAAATATGAATATTTCACATTCCAATGTTCTTTATATACAAGAATATGTTCTATTTGTTCTTAAATAAATATTTCTACATACATCTGATTTTTTTGTACAATATTTCTTTAATCTTTATATGTGTACATATGTATGTATGTGTGTATACATGTGTATGTGTAAATACAAATATACACATATAAATACATACGGCTAGATTATGAGTTCGGCGTTAGCCTTAAAAAGCAGCGTTAAGGGGTCCTAACGCTGCTTTTTAATGCCCGCTGGTATTTGGAGTCTGGCAGGTACAGGTGTACCGCTCATTTTTCTTCCGCGACTTTTCCATACCGCAAATCCCCTTACGTCAATTGCGTATCCAATCTTTTTAATGGGATTTTCCTAACGCTGGTATTACAAGTCTTGGAAGAAGTGAGCGGTACAGCCTCTACCTCCAAGACTCCTACCGCATATAAAAGTCAATAGTTAAAGGGCCACTAAACCCAAAATCTTTCTTTCATGATTCAGATAGAGAATAGAAATTTAAACAACATTACAATTTACTTCCATTTTTATTTTGGTTCATTTTTTAAATTTCCTTAGTTGAAGAAAAAGCAATGCACATGGTGAGCCAATCACACAAGGCTTCTATATGCAGCAACCAATCAGCAGCTAGTGAGCATATCTAGATATGCTTTTCATCAAAGAATATCAAGAGAATAAAACAAATTAGATAATATAAGTAAATTAGAAAGATGTTAAAAGAAAAAATGTGGGTGGCATGTCCCTTTAAGAGTTTTATGGGCTAATGCTGGAACATAAAGCTCTTAACTAAAGTACTAAAAAGTACACTAACACCCATAAACTACCTATTTACCCCTAAACCGAGGCCCCCCACCCACATCGCAAACACTAAAATAACATTTTTTAACCCCTAATCTGCCGACCGGACATCGTCGCCACTATAATAAATGTATTAACCCCTAAACCGCCACACTCCCGCCTTGCAAACACTAGTTAAATTTTATTAACCCCTAAACTGCCCCCCCCAATGTCACCGACACCTAACTACAATTATTAACCCCTAATCTTCCGACCCCAACGTCGCCGCTACTATAATAAAGTTATTAACCCTTAAACCTAAGTCTAACCCTAACACCCCCCCTAACTTAAATCTATTTTTAATAAATCTAAATAAAATTACTATAATTAAATAAATTATTCCTATTTAAAACTAAATACCTGTAAAATAAACCCTAATATAGCTACAAGTTACATTGTAGCTATTTTAGGATTTATTTTTATTTTACAGGCAAGTTTGTATTTATTTTAACTAGGTACAATAGTTATTATATAGTTATTAACTATTTAATAAATACCTAGCTAAAATAAATACAAATATACCTGTAAAATAAACCCTAACCTAAGTTGCAATTACACCTAAAACTACTCTACAATTAAATTAATTACCTAAACTACCTACAATTAAATACAATTAAATTAAATAAACTAAATTATGAAAAAAAAACCCACTAACGCCTAGATTTAGAGTTTTGCGGCCAAAGGGGTGCGTTAGCTACGCATGCTTTTTTCTGGCCGCACCTTTTAAATACCGCTGGTATTTAGAGTTCACAGAATGGCTGGGTTTTCAGTGCGTTAGGCTCCAAAAAGGGAGCGTAGAGCATAATTTAACGCCACTGCAACTCTCGATACCAGCGGTGCTTACGGACGCGGCCAGCTTTAAAAACGTGCTCGTGCACGATTCCCCCATAGAAAACAATGGGGCTGTCTGAGCTGAAAAAAAACCTAACACCTGCAAAAAAGCCGCGTTCAGCTCCCAACGCAGCCCCACTGTTTTCTATGTGGAAACACTTCCTAAGTCTGCACCTAACACCCTAACATGTACCCCGAGTCTACACACCCCTAACCTTACACTTATTAACCTCTAATCTGCCGCCCCCACTATCGCTGACACCTGCATATTTTTTTTAACCCCTAATCTGCCGCTCCGTAAACCGCTGCTACTTACATTATCCCTATGTACCACTAATCTGCTGCCCCTAACACCGCCGACCCCTATATTATATTAATTAACCCCTAATCTGCCCCCCACAACGTTGCCTCCACCTGCCTACACTTATTAACCCCTAATCTGCCGACCGGACCGCGCCGCTATTATAATAAAGTTATTAACCCCTAATCCGCCTCACTCCCGCCTCAATAACCCTATAATAAATAGTATTAACCCCTAATCTGCCCTCCCTAACATCGCCGACACCTAACTTCAAACATTAACCCCTAATCTGCCGACTGGAGCTCACCGCTATTCTAATAAATGTATTAACCCCTAAAGCTAATTCTAACCCTAACCCTAACACCCTCCTAAGTTAAATATAATTTTTATCTAACGAAATAAATTAACTATTATTAAATAACTTATTCCTATTTAAAGCTAAATACTAACCTGTAAAATTAACCCTAATATAGCTACAATATAAATTATAATTATATTGTAGCTATTTTAGGATTAATATTTATTTTACAGGCAAATTTGTAATTATATTAACCATATACAATAGCTATTAAATAGTTAATAACTATTTAATAGTTACCTAGTTAAAATAATTACAAAATTTACCTGTAAAATAAATCCTAACCTAAGTTACAATTAAACCTAACACTACACTATCAATAAATTATTTTAATACAATACCTACAAATAACTACAATGAAATAAACTAACTAAAGTACAAAAAATAAAAAAGAACTAAGTTACAAAAAATAAAAAAATATTTACAAACATTAGAAAAATATTACAACAATTTTAAACTAATTACACCTACTCTAAGCCCCCTAATAAAATAACAAAGCCCCCCAAAATAAAAAAATGCCCTACCCTATTCTAAATTAAAAAAGTTCAAAGCTCTTTTACCTTACCAGCCCTGAACAGGGCCCTTTGCGGGGCATGCCCCAAAGAATTCAGCTCTTTTGCCTGTAAAAAAAACACATACAATACCCCCCCCAACATTACAACCCACCACCCACATACCCCTAATCTAACCCAAACCCCCCTTAAATAAACCTAACACTAAGCCCCTGAAGATCTTCCTACCTTATCTTCACCATACCAGGTTCACCGATCCGTCCTCGGAAGTCTTGATCCAAGCCTCGGAAGTGTTGATCCAAGCCCAAGTGGGGGGCTGAAGAGTGACGTCCATCCTCGGGCTGAAGTCTGGATCCAAGCGGCGGCTGAAGAACTCCATCATCGGGCTGAAGTCGGAAGTCCATCATTGGGATGAAGTCTTCTATCAAGCCGCATCTTCAATCTTCTTTCTTCTGGAGCGGAGCCATCTTCTTTCCAACCGACGCGGATCCAACCTCTTCAACTGACGCCTACTCGCTGAATGACGGTTCCTTTAAATGATGTCATCCAAGATGGCGTCCCTCGAATTCCGATTGGCTGATAGGATTCTATCAGCCAATCGGAATTAAGGTAGGAAAATTCTGATTGGCTGATGGAATCAGCCAATCAGATTGAGCTCGCATTCTATTGGCTGATTGGAACAGATGCCGCTTGGATCAAGATGGTTGCCGGTCCGGATCGCCTCTTCTTCCCGGATAGGATGAAGACTTTGGAGCCTCTTCTGGACCTCTTCAGCAACCGGATGATGGATGTCTAGCCCCCGCTTGGGCTTGGATGAAGATTTCGGAGCCTGGAACGATCGGTGATACCTGGCATGGTGAAGACAAGGTAGGAAGATCTTCAGGGGCTTAGTGTTAGGTTTATTTAAGGGGGCTTTGGGTTAGATTAGGGGTATGTGGGTGGTGGGTTGTAATGTTGGGGGGGTATTGTATGTTTTTTTTTACAGGCAAAAGAGCTGAATTCTTTGGGGCATGCCCCACAAAAGGTCCTTTTAAGGGCTGGTAAGGTAAAAGAGCTTTGAACTTTTGTAATTTAGAATAGGGTAGGGCATTTTTTTATTTTGGGGGTCTTTGTTATTTTATTAGGGGTCTTAGAGTAGGTGTAATTAGTTTAAAATTGTTGTAATTTTTTTCTAATGTTTGTAAATATTTTTTTATTTTTTGTAACTTAGTTCTTTTTTATTTTTTGTACTTTAGTTAGTTTATTTAATTGTATTTATTTGTAGGAATTGTATTTAATTTATTTATTGATAGTGTAGTGTTAGGTTTAATTGTAGATAATTGTAGGTAGTTTATTTAATTTATTTATTGATAGTGTAGTGTTAGGTTTAATTGTAACTTAGGTTAGGATTTATTTTACAGGTAATTTTGTAATTATTTAACTATTTTAGCTATTAAATAGTTCTTTTTAACTATTTAATAGCTATTGTACCTGGTTAAAATAAATACAAAGTTACCTGTAAAATAAATATAAATCCTAAAATAGCTATAATATAATTATAATTTATATTGTAGCTATATTAGGGTTTATTTTACAGGTAAGTATTTAGCTTTAAATAGGAATAATTTATTTAATAAGAGTTAATTTATTTCGTTAGATTTAAATTATATTTAACTTAGGGGGGTGTTAGTGTTAGGGTTAGACTTAGCTTTAGGGGTTAATCCATTTATTACAGTAGCGGCGAGATTCGGTCGGCAGATTAGGGGTTAATAATTGAAGTTAGTTGTCGGCGATGTTAGGGAGGGCAGATTAGGGGTTAATACTATTTATTATAGGTTTATTGAGGCGGGAGTGAGGAGGATTAGGGGTTAATAACTTTATTATAGTAGCGGTGCGGTCCGCTCGGCAGATTAGGGGTTAATTAGTGTAGGCAGGTGGAGGCGACGTTGAGGGGGGCAGATTAGGGGTTAATAAATATAATATAGGGGTCGGCGGTGTTAGGGGCAGCAGATTAGGGGTACATAAGGATAACGTAGGTGGCGGCGCTTTGCGGTCGGCAGATTAGGGGTTAATTATTGTAGGTAGCTGGCGGCGACGTTGTGGGGGGCAGGTTAGGGGTTAATAAATATAATATAGGGGTCGGCGGTGTTAGGGGCAGCAGATTAGGGGTACATAAGTATAACGTAGGTGGCGGTCGGCAGATTAGGGGTTAAAAAAATGTAATCGAGTGGCGGCGATGTGGGGGGACCTCGGTTTAGGGGTACATAGGTAGTTTATGGGTGTTAGTGTACTTTAGAGCACAGTAGTTAAGAGTTTTATAAACCGGCGTTAGCCCAGAAAGCTCTTAACTACTGACTTTTTTCTGCGGCTGGAGTTTTGTCGTCAGATTTCTAACGCTCACTTCAGCCACGACTCTAAATACCGGTGTTAGAAAGATCCCATTGAAAAGATAGGATACGCAAATGACGTAAGGGGATCTGCGGTATGGAAAAGTCGCGGCTGGAAAGTGAGCGTTAGACCCTTTCCTGACTGACTCCAAATACCGGCGGTAGCCCAAAACCAGCGTTAGGAGCCTCTAACGCTGGTTTTCACGGCTACCGCCCAACTCTAAATCTAGGCCTAAATCTAGGCCTAAGTTACAGAAAATAAAAAAGAAATTACAATATTTTAAACTAATTACACCTAATCTTATCCCCCTAATAAAATAAAAAGCCCCCCAAAATAATAAAATTCCCTACCCTACACTAAATTACAAATAACCCTTAAAAGGGCCTTTTGCGGGGCATTGCCGCAAAGTAATCGGAGCGACCTCCTGATTCAGACCTTCTCTGAATCAGGAGGTCGCTCCAAACTGGATGAAAGAGCCAGGATGAAACTGATCAGAGAGGCTACCTAGAGACCCACAGCAACTCTGAAGCAGTAACAGGAATTTATGACAAAGAAGAAGAAGAAGGTTTTCCTTCCAACATGACAATGACCCAAAGAACACAGCAAAAATTACCACACAGTGGTTGAAGGAGAAAAGGGTGAATGTCCTTGCATGGCATAGTCAGAGCCGAGACTTAAACCCCATTAAATATCCGTGGCATGACTTGAAGACTGCAGTCCAAAAACGGTCACCATCAGATGTAACGGAACTGGAGCAGTTCTGCAAAGAAGAGTGGGTAAATTTTGCACAGTCTAGATGTGCGAAGTTAGTAGAGACATATCCCAACAGACTAAATGCTGTAATTAAAGCAAAAGGTGGTTCAACAAAACAAGGGGTAATCTTCTCTTCAACTCAGTGATTCTGTTTCTGAATTGTCTTTATTTTTGCTTGACATCTTGGTGTTATATCTTTCACTTGGATGTTTGCACTAAGTAATTACAACTAGATAAACAAACAATGTGTCTGTCTTTATTTCAGGCGCTGTCCGTGGGTACAAAGATAAAACTCCACTCATAATCTGGTCCTATATAAGGCTAATATGAACAGTCACCACTCAACAGCTAGCTCCTAGTAGTGCATTGCTGAGCCTACCTAGGTATGCTTTTCAACAAAGGATGCCAAGAGAAGGAAGCATATTCGATAATATGAGTAAAGTTATTAAAAATGTTATCCTCTATTTAAATCATGAAAGAAAAATGTTTGATTTCTCATCCCTTTCATCTCACCAAAGATTTAAATTCCCATTTTACAGTATATAGTTTAATGTGCAGAATAGTGGCATTAGAATAAATACATTTAAAAATATTTTTAATTTTGTTTCAAAGAAATATCATTAACTTGACAGACTCACAAGATTTATATTAGTGACAATAGACCATGATATAAGATGTTTTTGAAGAAAAATAGCATCTTTTAAAAACATTAGTTTTTGCCTTGTTTTTGAAAGAAAAAGAAAAAGCAATACCATGGATCTAGAACAACTATAACCAACATGAAATGCTAAATAATAAGATCTTGTTTGTGTTGACATGATTGCCAAGACAAATTGAAAAGTACTGTAAAATAAATAAATACGACCATTTTAAGATCACATTTACCAAATGGTTTATCTAGATGCTGCAGTTATAATTGTTGTTTTCTTGCATTTCTAGCAGTACTCATTTGCTGTGAGAGATGTCATATATTTGGCTAATTAATACAATTAAAGATGTACATTACAGGATCGTCCACTAGCGATGAACTATTAAAGAGATGTAAGGAGAGTCTCAGTTAATTTAAAACATCAACTTCATCCAATATGGCATTGCCAGCTATTTTCTGTGTGCTTAGCCCAAGCACAAAATCACTTTTCCATTTGAGAACATATTTGACTAACAAAATGACGGTGCAAGCCTTGACTACTCCATGTAACAAGTCTGGACAAGTAGATGGACCATTGACAAACTACTTATTTTTTTCACACTCACCCAGCATGGTAATTTATTGTAGAACTTCAGAAAAATCTTATAATTACAGCACGTTTACTGTCATTTTAAACCATCTGCAATTAGACTTTGATACCCTCGATGTATTAATGTTATTTATCTCTGTTCTCAATTACAAGTACTTGAAAGTAAGTCTTCAGATTTTTTTTCTACCTAGGTGTTTAAATATAGGTCTCATTACATGTGTATGAGGTCAGAGGCTTGGTCTTAGGGCTCCATGTACTAAATCATCAATTTGTTCACCAATAGCATGTTGGATAAACTAGCTACAACTCACAGTTAGCGAGGCGATGCCCACTAGCCATATGTACTAAAAAAAATGGAAAAAATTGTGTCTAATCCGTTGTGAGCAACAGTGGAGTATTGATACATTTGACACCTCGCTTGTAGCAAAAATTGAAAAGTACTATTCTGTCCGGAGAACGTTTCAGTTAGTTGTGTCCCACATGACTGCAAGGTGTCAGAGACGTCACATTTGTCGTGTGAAGAGAAGTCAGCACTATATAAAGGCAAACTTTATGAAATTTAGACAGATAATTTATTATTTCAGTAGCAGGACTTTCTTAGTTATTTGTCAATTAAAAATGAAGTATGGCTTGTTTTGGACCGGATTTACACACATCAAGATGGTAGACAAACATAGCGAGTGAATATATGCATTAGTGCATCAATAACTTTTGTTAGGTGACACGAAAAGGCTGGTTGGCTGATCCCAATAATGAAACTGACATGGTCTGAAAGGATACTGTGGCAAAATGGACAATTTTACTATGAACTTCAGGAGTCCGGGAATGGCCATTGACTGCACTAAAGAAAATCTGCAATTTTGGCATACAAATTCAATATTGATTGATGAACCATACGGAACCTTTGAACAACCTTTCTATAGGAAAGCAAGCTGTGGAAGGAATACACACAGTACCAGCATTCTCCTTCTTCTCACAGGATTTTCCATACAAATCAATATATATATAAAAGAAGTCCTGACTGAATGCCTGACTCATCAACGCCCAGCTGAAACTGTTTAACCTAGGAATGGGAAATTTGGAAGGTACATTGTTTTTATTACGTAGGCACCCACTAAAGAAGGATTTTTGGAAATTTCTTCCCCAAAAAAGGGCAGTGAACTTTTTTATGAGGATACCTAAATCTCAAAAACCGACAATGTTACAGACGTGAAAATTAGTATTTAGATTCTCCTTGAAAAATAAAGAAACATGTGTTTTATCATTTCCAAAAAATCCACTTAAGGTTTATCATTTCCAAAAAATCCACTTAAGGGGAGGGGCTGATTTATGAGGATACCTATATCTTAAAAACCGACGATGTTACAAACGTGAAAATTGGTACTTAGATTTTCGTTGAAAAATAAAGAAACACGTGTTTTACAATATCCCCAGAATCCACTTAAGGGGGGTCAAAAAGAGGGGGGGGGTGATTTATGAGGATACCTATATCTCAAAAACCGACAATGTTACAGACGTGAAAATTGGTATTTACATTCTCCTTTAAAAATAAACACGTGTTTTAACATTTCCCAAAAATACAGTTAAGGGGGATTCTCTTTTAAAAATAAAGAAATAAGTGTTTCACCATTTCCTGAAAATCCACTAAAGGGGGATTAAATGGGGGCAGCTGATTTATGAGGATACCTATATCTCAAAATCCAAGATGTTACAGACATGAAAATTGGTATTTAGATTATGAGAAACACCAAGAATTAATGAAAAATCAAGAAGTTCATGTCAGCGAGTATGCAACCCGAACGGGCATACACGTGAGGGCACACCTCATCGTGAGTGGTCAGGTTTTTCGCAGTTTTTTACAAATCACAAAATCCATGCGAGTGAAGCCACGGGCAACAGCTAGTAATACATAATTGCAGAAGTGTCTCCATGCTAACACGAATGATAGATTCTTTAGTAACTGTTGTTTATTGTGAAATTTATATTGAGCTACAAAAAGGGTTGGATAAAAGAGTTGCAGACAAGTTCAAACTAGCTACAAGAAAATTTGGATGATGTTGTGAAAGTATGCCAGCCATATTTATCTTTAAAAAAAAAGACTTCATTATTAAGTGTAGGTAAAAAGCATTCTCAAAATTATCTTTTAGTCAAGCACAGCTCCATAAAAATACTAATTTGTCATTTAACCACCTATAATCTTAATTTTGGGTATAATACTATAAAAGTTATTAACTTTCATAGTAACCACCAACAATGGTAAACAATGGTAATTTAATAGCATGCAGGTGACAAGTAAATATGGGTCAATAATTTGTCAACTCAAAAACTGCTTAACCAATATTCATGAAATTTGGAGAGAAGGATCAAAAGATCTTATGGGACGGGGTACTACCCTTTAAAAGTTACAGCTTCTATTGTTTAGTGGATGCTTTGATATACTATACTGTATTTATTCTATTGTGCTTGCATTCTGCAAAGTAAAAGGTTTTTAGAGTTAACCAGGGTGAAGATAATAGGTCATCCTTATGTTTACTTATGACAGGGGAGACTGACGTAAGTCAGGTCTGCGTAGACATGGGACCCCAAGTAATGATGTAGATTTAGCATAGATATATGTGCCAGAACTAATTGCAAACTCAGGACCACATACAAGGTCAAAACTGGAGAAACAGTTTGAAGAATGTGAAAGCCAAAAGTTCAAGATGTAGCTAATTCCACAAAATAACCTAAGATTCAAGATAATAGCAGGGGTAAAGAGCAATAAAATAGAAAGGTAATCAAAAGGACACACCAAGAGAACTTCTGAGAGCAGAGTAAAATGGACACCAAGGTATCAAGGTATCAGATTTTCTATTCACTTAAAGGGCAGTGAGAATGTATAGAGCAAGTTTTAGGGAGGTCACAAATGTAAGGCAGAGACTTTCACATACCATGTGCTCATGAAGAAACAATCATCTGTGTGGATCTTAATTTCCTGATGTTGGCAAGCATTTGAAAGCCTTGGATAACAACTCTGTGCCCACGTCCTATGGTGCTAGCCTTTTAAAAGTATTGGGGGAGAAAACAGTTCCAAATTTCCATCAATAGAAAGATAAATCTAGAAGTTCTTTTTTCATGTATGAATAAGAACTTAAACTCTAGCATACAGTATAGCAAGTGACCCCATAACTACCAGTAGAAAATATAATCATTATTAACCCCTTGCTAATACACTACCAATATAGGAGTAATTTAATTTCCAACTTTTTCTCCTCAAAGCTACACATATAAAACATATTACTAGCTCCTCCCTATGAACCTATAACTCGCATAATGCAGCTTAGCTTTGGCACATATACTCATATATGAAAAGTGTCTCTTTTTGACAAAATATTTATATCTAATTAGATAACAGTGATTTACATTGTGTTTGCTATAAATTGGTTTTCCACAATTCCACAGTGACTCCTTTCATGCAGTGTTACAATTTTTTTTTCTGTGTAAGTACTAAATTACCTGGTTTCCCTGTGCAATATTTATTAAACTGGAAGGCTTTGCACCTTTGGATACTCTAAAAATAAAGTTGCAACATAGAGTGTGTATAGAGATCTGCCTCTTAGAGATCAGATATCATTCTACAGTCCGTACGCGTTGTTCCCATAATTCATGTCTTGTATTACATTCCCAGACCACACAGCTGTTGTTTATTACTTATTATTGAGTCCCAAGTGAGGAAGTGAAGGTTATGCTCTCTTTACCTTGTTTAAACTCTTCATTATATTTAGTAACTGCCAATTTGCATGAAACAAGATGAAAACTTAAGAGAAACTTTGGTGAAAAAGTTATAAACCTAGCTGATAAAGTAATGGTTTGCCAACATGAAGGACAAGTTCATAATTTTCAATATTTATTTTGTGTGTTTATACTGCAATATGCACTGTGGCCAAAGTATCTGGACATCCCTAATACTTGTTTAATTCAGGTGTTTCAACCACGCCATTGCTAACAGGAACATAAAATCCATCACATATCCATTAAATCTCTATAGTCAATTGGGGTGTACAGAAGAACTTGGTGACTTTAAATGTGGCACTGTCAAATTGTGAAATGTTTGTCCTTCTAGAAGCGGAAGCATCTAGGAGGAACAGCCCAGTCATAAAGTAGCAGACCCCACAGACTCTCAGAGTGGGACCTCTGAGTGTTGCAGTGTCTAACACGTTAAAATTCTGTTGCATCACTTACTACAGAGTTCCAAACTGCCTCTGGAAGCAAATGTGTTTACATGCCTCACATGAACATGTGCAATGCCAAGTGTCAGCTGGAGTGGTATAAAGCACACCACAGCTACACTCTGGAGCAGAGGAAACGTTCTCTGGAGTGATGAATCAGGCTTCACTTTCAGGCAGTCTGATGAAAGAATCTTGATGTGGCAGATGTCAGGAAAATTATACCTACAGGAATGCCTAGTGGCTCCAGTAAAGTTTGGTGGAGGAGGGATAATGATATGCGGATGTTTATCAGAGTTTGGGCAAGGCCCCTTAGTTCCAGTGAAGGGTCATCTTAATGAAGCACTATTATCCACATATGCGCATTTTCTTATTATATATTTTTTATTGTAAAAAAAAATTGTGTAAATTTTGGTTTTGATACATATATTTTGTGTAGTAAATTGTAGTTTTATATATACTCTATTTAGGACCCCACGTCAGCTTATTTAGCGCTTTCTTTTATTCATAACTATAAAATTAAAAAATGCCCTAATTGCCCCCAAAATAAAGAGTACAGTACATTAACATTGAAAATAAAGATGAGCATTTTTATTTTTTATTTTTTTTTAAAAAACTCCATAAAGCAGTTATAAGGCGTTAAAGTGAGTGGATGTGGGGTGTTTGAAAAAAAAAGAAACATAAAGTGCCTTTACATGGAGGTCAATGGGGGACTGTGTTTTCATTATACATATAAATTTGGATATGCTTATATACATATATATTTATGTGTTAATTTGTGTATATACACATTTAAACACATAAATATATATGTATATATTCATATACATATATATTTATTTATTGCTACCCAATGCTGTGCAATTTGCCCCCTACGCTGCACTAGGTGGTTTGCTATGTCTGTTGGAATGAAAACAAGGCTCCCATTGAAGCTTATGGAAGCACACTTTCTTGAGCGAAGTCGCGTTCTCATTGCGCCGCAGTTATAATATTGCGCTCCACTCATAATCTAGCCCTTACTGTTTGGCTGATGCTAGCATAAATATTTCATAAACGTGTGTGTGACTTGCTTGTACTTTAAGTGACATATATTGTATCATGCATTTGGTAATCTGCTATAAAAAACACTGAAAATAGATGCTTGTGTTAATAAATAATACATTGTTTATATATAATAAAAAGGTACTGAGTAAAGTTTAATTTAATTTCAATATAGTATAAGAAATAGCAATAATTAGGACATATTCTATTTGAAAAAAGAATATTTGTTATAATCTTTTAGTTGACATGAGAACCAACCCCAGAAATATGTTATTGCTATTTGCAAACTCGATCATTTAAGATATGTTTTGATAAATAGCTTCAAAACTACTGACTGACACACTAGGAAATAATGACTCATAGATGTCCTAAGACAAGGATTATATTCATAGCCTTTAAAATGCTAAAAATGATCAATTACTATATTCTAAAGCATAGCGGGTACTGAGATTGCACATGCCCAAACATATATACATACCCTGGTACATTCACATGCATACAAATACCCCACACTCCCCCTGTTAATGAACAGCATTTTTCATGGTTGCTGCTTCTGCTTATAATTCTGTATCTCACGGGTTAACCTTTGATTTTTGCAGCTTCCAGCAAAGCTTTGACTTTTAAATTAATCTGTGTCCCTCGGTTTTGCTAGCATGATTGACCTTGTTTAGGGTTGAGGTGAACCGTCTGGGGCTGCTAGGACACCTTTAGAAATTTTCAATTTGAGTTGACTTGGTAATTATATAACCCCTTGTCCAGGAATCTTTCATTTTCATTAATCGTGGACAAGTGTAATCAATCGTCCTTGGGTGCCTGGCCATCACTTACAAATCCCCAACCATGTCCTTCTCAAGCTCTTCAACGTGTGCAAGTATTATAGAATGAATGTTTAGCACAAATTAGTTATGGATGTCACCAGCTGTAGAAGTGACTATGAGATGTTATGTTTGTGATATTCTTTATGGTCATTCAGACAGACATAAATATTGAAGCAATCTTCTGAAATCATAATAATTACAGTTTTTATCATTTAGAGGCAGATATTGTTATTGTATTTTATTCAGCAAGTGTCCCAAATTCATTATGCATAGGGATCTTTTCTCATGATTACATTATTTACAGTTCATTAAAATGCAGAGAGCAAGTGACTAAGATGTATGTGTGTGTGAGAGTTTTCTTTCCTTTCTTTCTTTTTTTTTTTAAGAAATCACTCACACAATAGTTTATTTATTGGAATCCGGTCTTGTTTGGCAAAAAAGTAAATTAAATAATATATAATATGCATCAAATGTATATCAATAAAATGGTTATTAATGCATGTGAAAAAGTAGCATTTAAACATGGGTTCTTTTTCCCCATTTATTTAATTTAATTCTGCCACTCAGCCCTCATCTCCAAGCTAATAGGAGCATATACTATAGATATGTGTGGACTGTGTATGTGTAAATATTTTTTATGGTAGTACCAAGAACAGAGTACCCAGAGTTGTTTTTAGTGCATTATCATTTTGTTATATGTCCAAGCATTTAAGCATGTCTGAGTCTAGTGAGTGAATACAGCAGCAGGTAGTATAACTGTGTAATGCTGCTTGTCTCCATGAAGCTAGATTAAGGGCCTGATCCTTGCAGGTATTACAAGGTGTGTGTGTATTGGAAACAATGTTTTAATATAATGGGTTTTTTTCTACTCACCGGTATTTAAGAGCTGGCAGCAATTATCCTAACCTCTTTCTTCCTTTTGCTGCCTGCTGTGATTTTTCTTTCTAGCATGGAGAGAACCAGGAGGTCTTCTGTGCTACTAAAGAGGTTCAGGGGTGCGTCTCCTTCCTCACCACAGATCTGCACCAGAAGAGAGCATAAGAATTGAGGAGATGGAGGAGTCTGTTCCTCCATCTCCTAATGTTGTTTCTGGCCCTCCGTTTCCTGGGCTTTCCTTACCCCCTTAATCTTTCTCTCTTTTTGTCCCTCCCATTGTGGTTGATCCTAAGTGTCTGTGGGGTGAATTAGGGCATAGTGGGGATTTTGGGGTCTCATCTCAGCCTCCTTGTGCTAGCGGCTCCCTTAGAGTAACTCGCTTTCCCCTACTCTCCTTCCCTGTCGATCCAGGCCCCCATAAGAGCTTCAGAAAGTTTGCAGACTGTTGTTGTGGGCCCCTCTTCCAGTGCTGCATCAGTCCCCTTACCTAGCGATGGTGTGGCCTTGTCTTTGGCCATTTTGGTGGTTCTCCAGGGTGAGGCCCTGTCAGTGGTCTTCACCCTAGTGATGGTCCTTGCGGTGGTGAGGGTTCTTCCCCTAATGCAGTCGGCTTACTTCTTGAGGAACCTCATGGCAGTCCCTCCATAATGATAGAGGATGCTTCTTCTTAACTTCACTTCTTGGTCACGTGTCAAGTTGTCATGTAGAGCTGAATTGCTTTCCAGGTATGTTAGCCACTGGAATCGTAAGTTCACATATCAATTCCTCGTAATTTGTATGTAGAAGGTGACTCTAGGCTGCATTACTGGCCCCTACAGGGAGTGCACAATTCCTGTTTTAGTAGTTTCTCCTTTAGGGGTGGTACAAAAAAAAAAGGAGCCGGGTAAGTTTAACCACCATTTGGAAGGGCCTCAGAAAGGTGCAGGAAGTAATAATCGCAGAGTGAAGGTCACCAGGAAGATAAAGGAATATCTGTTGGTCTGAGAGAAGTTCCTAGAGCATTTTAATGGGGGGGGGGGGTCCTTTTGCAGCAACCACCTGTGTCTAGCCAGGCTCTGCATCTATTTACTGATGCAGCAGGGTCCGTCTGTTTTTGCTCTTATTTAAACAGTGAATGGAGTGTGGAGTCCTGGCCGGCATGGGGGATTGGTCAGGGATTGGTGCGTAATCTTACCTTGTTGGAATTGTTTCCCATAGTGGTGGTCGTGTTGTTGTAGGAAACAGGCTTAGGGATAGATCCCTGATATTTTGGTAGGATAATTTGAGCGTGGTTGTTTGCTATCAACAGGTTATCTGCCTCTTCTCAAGCCATGGTATCTTTCCTTGGGCACTTAGTTCTTTGCTGTCTGGAGTTTAATCTACATTTTTAGGCGTTGCATGTTCTTGCGATTAACAAAGTAGAAGCTGATTCACTGCCGATTTTTCAAAGGCTCCAGTTTAGCCGTTTTTTTTTTTTTTTTCATTTTGCAGCGGTTAATGATTTGCCATGTCCAACTTTTCTCTTGCAGATAGCAAGGGTTGGTCATCAGACATTGGAAGGAGTGATAGGAGTTATGTGTCTGCAGAAGGGGTGTCAGTGACAGAGGGTCAAAGGTATGATTGGGTGATAAGCTTATGTTTCTTTGTGTAAATGGGGTGACAGCAGGTCAGTGCATAGCCAGCTGGTGGCCTTGTCCTTTTTTTCAAAGTTATTGGGTTTGTCAGGTGTTTGCAACTCATTTCTGAAAGGCTAGAATCTGAAAGGATTCTTAATAACCACTGTCTAAGGATGTTAGGGAACCCATAATTGACAAGCGAGTTCTTTGTTGGAGGTGCTTAGTGCAGTGTGCTTATCTTCCTTCAAGGTTTGTCTGTTCCAATGCTTTTTTTGCGTTAGCACTTTTTGGTGTGCTGCGTATAGGGGAACTAGTGGCCCCAACAAACTCAGTACTGGGGAAAGGTGTGCAGGTAGTTCAGGTGTGCTTCACTAATAAAGGGATTTTGCCTTTTATAGCTTGGTCTAAAACGGATCAGCAAGCTAGGGGTACTTGGTTGATTCTTCAAGCGCAGTTGAATAAAGACATTTTCCCCGTTACTTTAGCATGAAACTATGTTGTCGTGAGACCTAATGGTCATCACAGTTCTTGATCCACAGTGATAAATCATTGTTGCCTAGGTATCAGTTTAGTTAGTTTCTATCTAGATCAGCCAGTATATCAGGGATTGATCCTAGCAGAATTGTTCCTCATTTGTTTAGAATTAGAGCAGCTACCAGTGCAGCTGAGTTAGGCTTGCCAGTGGACAGCAGGTTAGGTAGATGCCGCTTGCATTGTTACAAGCTTTATGTTTGTCCTGAGTCTATTGGTTAAGGGTTGGTAAATTATGCTTAACCAATACTGTCAGGTAGCTAGAGTCTGTTGTTGGGTGTTTTGTTTGAGTTCCTTAGTTATAGTTAGTTCATCTTTTTTAGGAATTGTCAGTAGTCCCCTTAGAATAGTGGTTGTGCACTGGGTGGCGATTCTTGCACTTTCCTTGCTAAACGGATAGTAGTTGGGCTTCCAGACGTTTTTGATTTCCTTACAATGGCTGTGGCGCAGGGTCCAGAGGTGGCAAGCCCCATGTTATTCTGTTGCACTTGGGGGCAAATTATTTGGGTTCCTTAACTTCCTTAGACCTGTTGTTATAATGGTATTATGTGTATATATACATATATTAACACATAAATATATATGTATATAAGCTTACACATTTATATTTATATTTGCTGCCATCGTTGCGCTTTGGTTATGATGCCATTTAGCAATCCACTTGTAATCTAGCCCAAACTGTTTTTACATTCTTCAAGAGCATTCCCGTTGTTTCGCATCATGCTCTGTACATGTATTCAACAACAATATGCATTCATAAAGGTCAAGCTTTATCATCTCTATGGGTTTGACTACCTGAGTAAACCAGTTTGATTAGAATAGGATATCCATGGAAAAAAATGTAATACCTAAATATAGAAGATCATTATAATGGAGCATAACATAGTTACTTAAAGGATTATTTGTTGTGATCCAATGTACTAATGTTTATTTGCCCTTTTGTATTAAATATTGCTCTCTTTTTTCTTTATGACTGCTCTACTTAACTTTGTTTGTATCTTCATGGTCAGAATAACCTTAAGCACCCTCAGCCACAGCAAAATAAAACTAAAATAAGATTCAGACGGCTCATTGATCAGCAAACACATTTTTAGTTATTTCAGGCATGAGACATCTTAGCAGCTTGTCTCCATAAATGTGAAAATCTGCTCAATTCTAATTTTGTTTTTACTTGATGTGTAGGTAATATTTTAACATTTATTTAAGTATAATACATTTAGTAATACTATCCACATAGCCTCCATTTGTATGTATTGGGATGCTCTTCATTTTTCACTTTAAAGAAAAAAGTATGTTTGTTACATTGAATATTATGAAGTTCTATAGTAAACTGACATTGATAACTCATAAACAATAAGATTTGGTATATATGCAAAAAAACTCTAAAAGCATTTTGGCACCTCAAATATTGTTTATGACTGATTATATATTCATATAAATATGTATGCTCAGTTCTATTCCTTTTTTTCAGTTTATCTATTTTCATCTGTTTTAGTTTATTACAGTAGAATATAAATTTAATAATCTGTAGTTTTCTCCTGTATGACGGGTACCACCCACTTCTAGCATCAAGTTTTTTCATTTTTAGATTACTTTAGAAAATTAAACATGTACTTTTAGGGAATAATCTCTATAAAAGAAAGTGAGATTTAGAACCTCTCAGTGTTTCCGTGTTAATAGGAACCATATTTCAAAGGGTAAAAAAGTAGTGGTCATAGTACAGTCAACAGATTAATTTAATTACTATTATAATTCATCTGTCAGTATCTCTTTAAATCAATTACTCACTACAGTTCTATAGGCCTTAATAAGGTCATGATTGTTCATTCCAATTTGTTAAAGTACACAATTTTAAGCCTACAGGTCATCATAAGATTAATTTCTTCAGATTCAAGTTATGGTTGTCACCCTCACCTTCCATAAAGTCATTTCCTGCACCTCCTATGTATGAATGTGATGAATTAGCCTGAGAACAGATGTTGTATAGGAAACTGTTATCCTTATTCTGCAGGTAATATAAAAAATCCTTGTACAGATATAATAAACAGAAAGTTTATACAACGAAACACACAGTTACAACACCTTAGCCATGAACAGTAACATTTTATTTCCTCCACTCTCAAGAAAACATGTAAACAAGTAGGCTGCCTGCTCATACTTTATCTCTCTATGATCAAATAGGTCCTGTTTTACTTCTATACAATGCTTCATATGTGTAATAGATAATTCGACTGGACCACACATCTATACATGAAAATAATAACGTACCACTATGGCTTACCACAAAATACCAGATATAGAGGCTCACAAGAGCTGCTGGTGCAACACCGCCCCCTGCAGACTCATGGCCAATGGGCTGCCAGCAGGGAGGTGTCAATCAACCTGATCGTACTCGATCGGGTTGAATTGTGGCGATTCCTGTCCGCTTCATCAGAGCAGGCGGACAGGGTTATGGTCCTTAGACTGCTGCTTCATAACTGCTGTTTCTGGCGAGTCTGAAGACTCGCCAGAAACACGGGCCCTCAAGATCCATTCGGAGCTTGATAAATGGGCCTCATAGGCCTTGATTACAATCTATCAGCGGTTTGCTCCTGAAAAGTATTTTTTCTGACCGAGGGCTAGATTACAAGTGGTGTGCTAACATTTGCGAGTGAGCAATATCGTCTTTTTTGCACGTGACAGAAACAGTGCTAGTATTAAAAGTTGAAGGCAATAGTGATCATGAGAGCGCAATTACATTTTATGCTTGTTGGGTTAGCAAGACTGAAGAAGGCGTTGAGGGTAGTGCTTTAAAATAAAGCACTAAACACAACATTAATACCTGTACATTGAAAAGTACAGTTACAAACACTATCTGATATAAAGTATTCATAAAGATATAAAAAAAAAAGTTAAAAGATATATGACAAGGGGTTTGACTATAAAGAGCTCTATTGTATCTATACATACTTTTTAATATTTACGTAAAAGTCACACTCACTGTGATTATCTCTAACAGGACTGGTATCATTTCAATGAGGTTTAAAACACAGATGGCACAATCACAACTTTCTTAGTTAACTATTGTAATCCATTTCCATCCGCACGACTGCTAAACCATTTGAATGCATTTTTTTATATGTGTTGATGGACTATTGTAGTGGTTTTTGTGGTCACTAGTGGGAACCTGTTAAGGAGGGATTGAGGTGGGATCTGGTTGCTTATAAAGTTAACAGAGGTAGGAAAGCTTGTCATGTTACATTTGAGGCTATAGAGCCCACATTACTGCCTAAAATGCAGAACAGTGTGAGCATGGGTGTTAAGGCACAACAGAGGGACCAGAGCATATGAAAGAAGTTTTGGACACAATGCTAAACTAAAACTTGGGTGCCATTTTGTCAGGCCCAAGGTAAGAGGCAATGTTGCTGAAATGCATGCACTATCTTTATAGTTTACCATCCCTTTAACTTTCTGTGGTGACCCTAACTGACATTAATAGCTGTCATGCATTGTAATGGCTGTCACTATATACAATCTGCAAAATTTTTGTGCTGCTGGATTTTAATAATTCACAAGTTACACAATGTAACAGCAGGGAAGTTACTAAGTAGCAACCCTATAGCTATGTGCAGCTCGATTGTGATTTAACCCCTTCTGTTTCCCTTGTTCTACATTCATGATTTACATATCTTAGCCCAAAGCATATGTGCCTTCTTTAACTGAGAAATGCAGAATAAAACAAACAATTCACCAAAGATTTGACTGATTCTTTTACAAAACAACACTGATCCAATGTTACAAGTCTTGTTGTATCAAAATGTTGTTAATCTCTTCCGTATTTGCTATTATCACATTATAGAGTAAACATGGTTTTGCATACAAATTAGCATATTTATGCAACTTATTCAAATAAGGTGAAAGCAAAATCTTTTAGCACATTCAGATTGTAAGAGGTAGAGAGTTTCACATGTATCTTTATTGAAAATACACACATTAATGACAACAATTATTAAAGCTTTTATTGTCCTTTAAAAGATTAATAAAAGTTTAGTATAGGAAAATAAAATGACAATTGGTAGACAAAATAGCATTACATTACAAGAGGCATTTTGCGCTGGTGCTAGATGGTTCCTTCTTTTGTAAATGTTATTTCCACCTGAAAGATTGAGATTATCTATTTGCGAATGGATAGAGTTACTGATGTGTGATTCCAGATGCTGTTCTAGAAAAACAAAGGCTTATTCTGTTTTCATTCTCGCCTCTCTCAAGATGAGCAGATGTTTGTCCAGCTGCTGGTGTATCAGCTGTCTCATGACTTTCCATGAACAACATCTTAACACAATTAATTGATAGTAAATAGCAATCCAATTAAATAATATTTACTGTAGAAGAACAGTTACGAAACAACCTGTCCCTTTTAGAATTTAACTGTCTACTAAGCCAAGTACAAACATTGCTATTTGTAAATAATTGCTGGATAAATGTTCTACTTGCTTAGCTTGTTTTTTTTTATTGTATTTTTTTGGTCATAAATAGATATATAACGAATCTTAAGCATCTGAGATAGCAATATAAAATGTCTGTATTGCCATTATTATTTGTATTAAATTGTACATTTTCTAAATAATGATGTATGTTCCGCTCTTTTACTCTATTTTAACTCTGAAACAAGAATTGGAAGGGCACAGCACTTGCAATTCTAACCCTGCTACAGATTTGTCCCTTACTCAGCAGGGTGATCAGATACTATACTAGAAAGCAAGACAATTTTTCTAAACGTATGAGAGACAAAAAAGAAGCATCCCCTAAGCACTCAGAGGTAAAAAAATACAACAAATTTACAGAATTACGAGGTCTTCAAAATATAACATATAATTATTCTTATAAAACATAACCTTTACAAGTGAAAAGTTAAAAACATAGGTAAAAACATGTAAAAAAGAAAAAAAAAACTTAAAATGAAAATATTGGCGAGTCCAGGGCCCAGCAAAAATGGAAAAAATCAATAAATTATAGCTGTCACAAGAAAAAGCACAAAGGGGTAACTATCCCCATTACAATGTTTGGCACAAAAAAAGTCCCTTACATAAATCTATCTGTGACCATTAAATAATCTGCACTGGGGCCAGAAAGGGGTGACAATCTGCTAACACTTTTGTGACTCCCCACCACAATTATTTAAAAAGGACTGGGTGTTGCAGTGCTACTATCCCTACTATCCCTGAAAACAGTGAAAAAATCATGTTATCACAATCAAGAAATATCAATAAACTGGCCCTTAACAGAGAATACCCTTTATAAGAATAATTATTTTTTATATTTTGGGGTCTTCGTAATTCTGTGATTTCACACGAGCGCAAAATTGCACTCGTGTGCAATGGTGATTACCTGCGGGTAATTTCGCCCTGCCACAGGCGAGCTGAGGCGTACAGGGGTGCGTATACGTACCCCGTATACGTACCCCTGTCTGCCTCAGCTTTGATAAATCTAGCCCATTAGACAGCAATTAAGTATGGATGAAAGAAAGCATGTGAGAATGCCTATGGGTCACTTTGCTGATAAAGCAGGTTATGTACTTCTTGACAAACCATCGGCTAGATTACGAGTTGTGGGTTAGGGTAAAAAAGCGTTAAGAGGTCCTAACTCTGCTTTTTTACGCCCACTGGTATTACGAGTCATGAAGGTTTAGGGTCACCGCACAATTCTTTGGCCTTACCGCAAAACGACTTACGTAAACTTTGTAAAGACTTTTTTCTATGGGACTTCCATAGCGCCGGTATTACGAGTCTGTCCTGGGAGGCCAAAAAGTGAGCGGTACACCCTACCCTGTCAAGAGTCCTAACGCATTTAAAAGTCAGTAGTTAAGAGTTTTATGGTACAACGCCATAACATAAAATTCATAACTAAAGTGCTAAAAAGTAAACTAACACCCATAAACTACCTATTAACCCCTAAACCGAGGCCCTCCCACATCGCAAACACTAAAATAAAATTTTGAACCCCTAATCTGCCGCTCCGGACACCGCCGCCACCTACATTATACTTATGAACCCCTAATCTGCTGCCCCCAACATCCCGACACCTACATTATATTTATTAACCCCTAATCTGCCACCCCCAATGTCGCCGCAACCTACCTACACTTATTAACCCCTAATCTGCCGCCCCAACGTCCCCGCCACTATAATAAACATATTAACCCTTAAACCGCCACACTCCCGCCTCGCAAACAATAGTTAAATATTATTAACCCCTAATCTGTCGTCCCTAACATCGCCGCCACCTATCTACACTTATTAACCCCTAATCTGCCGCCCCCAGCGTCACCGCCACTATACTAAATTTATTAACCCCTAAGTCTAACCCTAACCCTAACACCCCCTAACTTAAATATAATTACAATAAATATAAATAAAATTACTATCATTAACTAAATTATTCCTATTTAAAACTAAATACTTACCTATAAAATAAACCCTAAACTAGCTACAATATAACTAATAGTTACATTGTATCTAGCTTAGGGTTTATTTTTATTTTACAGGCAAGTTTGTATTTATTTTAACTAGGTAGAATAGTTATTAAATGTAATGTAGTTAATGATAGTAATTTTATTTAGATTTATTGTAATTATATTTAAGTTAGGGGGTGTTAGGGTTAGACTTAGGTTTAGGGGTTAATACATTTAGTATAGTGGCGGCGACGTTGGGGGCGGCAAATTAATGGTTAATAAATGTAGGCAGGTGGCGGCGATGTTAGGGATGGCAGATTAGGGGTTAATAATATTTAACTAATGTTTGCGAGGCGGGAGTGCGGCGGCAAATTGGGGTTAATAAATGTAGGCAGGTGGCGGCGATGTTAGGGATGGCAGATTAGGGGTTAATAATATTTAACTAATGTTTGCGAGGCGGGAGTGCGGCAGCAAATTAGGGGTTAATAAATGTAGGCAGGTGGGGGCGATGTTAGGGACGGCAGATTAGGGGTTAATAATATTTAACTAATGTTTGCGAGGCGGGAGTGCGGCGGTTTAGGGGTTAATATGTTTATTATAGTGGCGGCGATGTTGGGGGCGGCAGATTAGGGGTTAATAAATATAATGTAGGTGTCGGCCATGTTGGGGGCAGCAGATTAGGGGTTCATAAGTATAAAATAGGTGGCGGCGGTATCTGGAGCGGCAGATTAGGGGTTAATAAGTATAATGTAGGTGTCAGCGATATTGGGGGCGACAGATTAGGGGTTAATAAGTGTAAGATTAGGGGTGTTTAGATTTGGGGTTCATGTTAGGGTGTTAGGTGTAGATATACATTTTATTTCCCCATAGGAATCAATGGGGCTGCGGAGTGAGTTTTATGCTGCTTTTTTGCAGGTGTTAGACTTTTTTTCAGCTGGCTCTCCCCGTTGATTCCTATGGGGAAATCGTGCACGAGCACGTACGACCAGCTCACCGCTGACTTAAGTAGCGCTGGTATTGGAGGGCGGTAATGAGGAAAATTTTGTTCAATGCTCACTTCTTGTCTTTTAACGACGGGTTTGTAAAAACCCATAATACCAGCGCTGTAGGTAAGTGAGCGGTGAGACAAAACTACTTGTTAGCACCGCACACCTTCTAACGCAAAACTCGTAATCTAGCCGCATGTTTCCTCATGATACTTTGTTAGCTTGTTAACCTGTAAGGACTAGCTGAGAAGGTAAATATGAATAAGTACAAACAGGTATCAAACAGACATAACTCTCTTTGAAGTATTTTAAGTCATTTTCACAAGGGGTTTAATTGCTTCTGTTTGCATGCGTCGGGTGTTGTATTACAAGCTGAAAGTAAATGTGATTGCTTGAGCACAATTGAAGTTGATGCTCATCGGGATAGCTCATCCTCAAAGCTCTGGTTAAAGGGACTTGGAACCCAAATATTTTGTTTCAGGATTTAGAAAGTGCATGCAATTTTAAACAAAATTTTGCAATTTACTTCTGTTACCTAATTTGCTTAATTCTCTTGATATTCTTGGATGAAAAGCATATATAAATAGGCTCAGTAGCTGCTGATTGGTGGCAGCACATTGATGCCTCATGTGATTGGCTCACCCATGTGCATTGTTATTTCTTCAACAAAGGATATCTGAAGAATAAAGCAAATTGAATGATATAAGTAAATGGGAATGTTGTTTAAAATTGTATTCTCTATCTACATCATAAAATAAAAATATGGGGTTTCATGTAGCTTGAACTGTTTCGCAAAACAAATAAGTGTTACAAAACACATAAAAAATATATTACAAAGTACAGTTACACCCATAATAACACTAATACAAATTATTAAAAAAAATATTGCATAAAAAAGTTTGGAAAAAAAGGCAGGTAAAGGTCTTTTACATAGAGATACATACATATACATGTCTAAATATGTACATGTATGTATATGTATGTGTATGTATGTATATATATATATATATATATATATATATATATATATATATGTATATATGCGTGTACATATGTATTTATATTATATTAAATATTCAGACAGCTCTAAGGACTACCTGATATAGTTAAGTAATAGGGAAACCCCTAGTATCCGTGTCTTAGGGTGCTAAGGAGGAATCAAGAATATAGGTATAATCAAAATAAAGATAGAAAATGTAGAAGTAGAGAAAGTATGAAAAAGTAAATAGAATTCCCTAGCCAGCACTTCCCATATCGTTACAGTGTATTAAAACAGAGATGCCGCAGCAAAAGGTACCAAAATCACAGCCAAAGCAAAGAATCAGAATGCACATAAGTAATACAAAATATATACATTTATTAAATACCTTAGTCTACAACATATAAATATTCCCTTTACCCATAACTCTATTAAAAATACACAAACCTATGGCCATAGTAGAGAGAAAAAATATTAAGACGTCTGTAAGGTGCATATGTATCTCAAAAATTAAAGATCATATCATTATCAATGAAAAACCCTCTACAAGGCGTAATTCCTCTGTTTAAGGCATTGAATAGATCTTATTGGTCAGATTGATAGTTCCAAATAGCAGGTATGCACGTCAAAAGCAGATGTCAGAGTATAATGCAGTCCAGCAATGTCCAGCAATTAATGCACATACTGTACATATATCAAATGGAGCGATAGAATAGCTCTTGTAATTAGCCGTAAGCTGCAAGTTAATGACGTAGTATGTTAATCAGTTCATGCAGGTTAATGACATTGTATATTGAGCAGGTCATGCATATTAATCACAGTCATATATACTTACTTACTCGGGTGGTCCACCCTGAGTCATATTAAAACACGTAACATGTGTTTCGCCGCTAGGAACTTCTGGTGCGGCTTCTTCATGACGTATCAGCACTGATACGTCGTGAAGAAGCCGCACCGGAAGTTCCTAGAGGCAAAACATGTGTTACGTGTTTTAATATGACTCAGGGTGGACCACCCGAGTAAGTAAAGGGATCTGCTGTGTTGCAAACTGCCTAGAGAGAAGGCAAGGGCAGCCCGCACTTGAAGCTGCACAAAGACAAAGATCTGTATGACGGACATCATGCAGGCACGCAGGCACCGGACGATGGATCACAGCATATCTGGGAAGTGGTGAGATCTAACAAGGGATCCTTAGACGAGAGTACAGCTCTCAGTAGGATTTTCCCTTAATAACGACACCATTTGAACAGATGCTATATGCATTTTTCTGCTACATATGACTGTGATTAATATGCATGAATTGCTTATAACGTCATTTGAACCAATTGGATAGATGCTATATGCATTTTCCTGCATATATGACTGTGATTAATATGCATGACCTGCTCAATATACAACATCATTAACCTGCATGAACTGCTTAACAAATTACGTCATTAACCTGCAGCTTACGGCTAATTACAAGAGCTATTCTATTGCTCCATTTGATACATGTATGTGCATTAATTGCTGGACATTGCTGGACTGCATTATACTCTGACATCTGCTTTTGACGTGCATACCTGCTATTTGGAACTATCAATCTGGCCAATAAGATCTATTCAATGCCTTAAACAGAGGAATTACGCTTTGTAGAGGTTTTTTCATTGACAATGATATGATCTTTATTTTTTGAGACATATATGCACCTTACAGACGTCTTAATATTTTTTCTCTCTACTATGGCCATAGGTTTGTGTATTTTTAATAGAGTTATGGGTAAAGGGAATATTTATATGTTGTAGACTAAGGTATTACTCACTACACACTGCTAAACTTCAGTGTAACATAAAACCATAGATAAAGAAAACGGCAGAAAAAACATACTGTAAACAATGAGACAAGTGCCAGAGGAACCTCTGTGGTGGGATTACTGCACTGCACACAATAGTAGTAAACTATTACAGACTGAATTAAACAAGAGACAAGCTTAAAAGGCAAGGACAGGAAAAATGGGACAGTTGGCAACTATGCAACTTGTGTGCACTTGCCAAGGGATCTTTGCTGGGACTGCACAACCTTCTGAGACAGTTACACACTTGTTAGGTCTGAAAGGTCTGTGGCCTAGAGTTGCCACCTCAGCCATTTTTCCTAGACACTTATGAGTTACACATGCTGTAGGGTGTGCAGGGACAAACATGTATTGTGCTATTCATCAGCACTAATCATGTGATGTCCAGAGGCACAATACATGTTCCGCCCTGCTTACCCTACAGTGTACTTAACTCATAAGTGTCCAGGAAAACATGGCCGAGGTGGCAACCCTACTGTGATCTGTTTATTTCTTGAAGAAAATAGCAATGTAATCAAGCAATAATCCTTGCTTACCTGAGCTTTACCTACACATATTAATGATGTCTACTGTGATTGTCTCTGCTTACCAAAAAATAACACAGCATGTAACACTTTTACTAATTTTAAACTGTAAGCAGATTCTGCCACCTCTCCAGTGTTTGTCAAAGGAGACAACAAGTATCAGGTGAGTTTAATCACATAAAGTATATTGGCTCAGCACAGTAGAAAATCTGGTCTGATTTCTCACAGAATTAGCCCATCCTGCTCCTAAATGCAGCCTAAATTCACTTGTTCCTAAGTACATATTATTTATAACCATTCTGTCACACCTGCTTAAATCTATGATATCATTTGCAGATTTTTTTTGCAGTCCAGTGATACACTACTTATAAAATCTCTTGAGTATAAAAAGTATACAGTTATTTACCCCCAGCGCAAATATCATCCAGCACTGCTCCGTACATAAGGCAGACTCAATATAACTGTAATGAAACCACTCGTATAGAGTTAGGGTAATATGTGCGCCTCAGTCAGTCAGTTATATTAGCATACAGCTAAACCGCATATAGCAGAATAACACTCACAGTTTGCAGTGACAAAGGTGTTCGGTCTTGGGGGAGAGAAGGAGACCATGAACCTTCCTTCAACGGCACGCTCTGTGCGGCTATCTGTAACTTCCCCTCTTCAAACCACCCGGCGTCCTCAAACTCTATGGCCCCTACTTATCAAGTCGTCGACTTTGTTGCATTCAATGGCACCAATACGCTCGCCTAAGTTCGCCTAACATCGCTGCCGCAGACCTGAATACGTTCGCCAAAATTATCAAGAAAGCTGTCAAAAAGCCGCGCACCAAGTACGGAGCGATGAGCAGCGGACTGTTGTTAACTAACAGTCATCGATCCCGCTGCTCTTCGGCTTATTCGCAGCTTTCTTGGTAACCTGTCACTAAGCACCCACGCTATACTAAACTGTTTACCCCCTATACCGCCGCTCTCGGACCCCCCGCAACTAAATACTGTTATTAACCCCTAAACTGCCACTCCCGGAGCCCACCGCCACCTACATTATATGTATTAACCCCTAAACTGCCGCTCCCGAACCCCGCCGCAACTAAATAAAATGTTTAAACCTAAACCGCCGCTCACGGACCCCGCCGCCACCTACATTAAATTTATTAACCCATAATCTGCCTCCCCTACACCGCCACCACCTACATTAAGTTTATTAACCCCTAATCTGACCCCCCTAAACTGCCACCTCCTACATTAAATTTATTAACCCCTAATCTCCCGCCCCCAATGTCGCTGCCACTATATTAAATTTATTAACCCCTAAACCTAAGTCTAACCCTAACCCTAACACCCCCTAACTTAAATATAATTTAAATGAATCTAAATAAATATTCCTATCATTAAATAAATTATTCCTATTTAAAACTAAATACTTTCCTATAAAATAAACCCCCTGCTAGTTACATTGTAGCTATTTTAGGATTTATTTTTATTTAACAGGCAACTTTGTATTTATTTTAACTAGGTACAATAGTTATTAAATAGTTATTAACTATTTAATAGCTACCTAGTTAAAAAAAATATACCTGTAAAATAAAACCTAACCTAAGTTACAATTACACCTAACATTATACAATCATTAAATTAATTCCCTAAATTAAAATAAATTGATTACAATTAAATAAAATTAACTAAAGTACAAAAACAAACACTAAATTACAGAAAATAATAAAATAATTACAAGATTTTTAAACTAAATACACCTAATCTAATCCCCCTAATAAAACAAAAAAGCCCCCCAAAATAAAAAAATCCCTACCCTATACTAAATTACAAATAGCCCTTAAAAGGGCCTTTTGCCGGGCATTGCCCCAAAGTAATCAGCTCTATTACCTGTAAAAATAAAAACAATACCCCCTCAAAATTACAACCCACACACCCAACCCTACTCTAAAACCCACCCAATCCCCCCTTAATAAAACCTAACACTACCCCTTTGAAGATCACCTTGAGACGTCTTCACCCAGCCAGGCAGAAGTGGTCCTCCAGAGGGGCAGAAGTCTTCATCCGATCCAGGCAGAAGAGGACTTCCAGACAGGAAGAAGTCTTCATCCAGGCGGCATCTTGTATCTTCATCCATCCGGAGCGGAGCGGGTCCATCTTGAAGACATCCTATGCGGATCATCCATCCAGACCGACGACTACCCAACGAATGAATATTCCTTTAAATGAAGTCATCCAAGATGGCATCCCTTGAATTCCGATTGGCTGATAGAATTCTATTAGCCAATCAGAATTAAGGTAGGAAAAATCCTATTGGCTGATGCAATCAGCCAATAGGATTGAAGTTCAATTCTATTGGCTGATCCAATCAGCCAATAGGATTGAGCTTGCATTCTATTGGCTGATTGGAACAGCCAATAGAATGCGAGCTCAATCCTATTGGCTGATTGCATCAGCCAATAGGATTTTTCCTACCTTAATTCCGATTGGCTGATAGAATTCTATCAGCCAATCAGAATTCAAGGGACGCCATCTTGGATGACGTCATTTAAAGGAATATTCATTCGTCGGGTAGTCGTCGGTCTGGATGGATGCTCCGCGTCGGATGTCTTCAAGATGGAGCCGCTCTTCAACGGATGGATGAAGATAGAAGATGCCGCCTGGATGAAGACTTTTGGCCGTCTGGAGGTCCTCTTCTGCCCGGATCGGATGAAAAAAAAAAATATTAGTAAGCAAACATATTCTCATTCACATTTCATTCTCTGAGGGTAGGAGTATTGAATTCCCCAGCTAGTTACTAGAGCCAGTATTTATCCTTCTATTGCATTCTCGGATTTCTTTGGGATTACTATGGGGGAATCCCAACATACTAGGCAGAGTAGTTGTGGATTTAGCGACAGTTTTTCACATTTTGTTCCCTATTCCACAACTTGCATATCTTGGTGTTCAAAGACCTCCTGTCTGCCTCCAAGTGTCCAGAGTAAAATGTCTTGTGTGTAATGAAGCATTTGCTCACAAATAGTATTACAAAGTATCCATGTATGAGCCATGTCAATTATCATGAATAAATTCTATCATCCAATATTACTGTTACAATGCTCACAACTCCATTAAACATTTGTATACATCATGATGCATAAGTTCCGTCCTCCTACATGTTTCGCTACCAATATGTTACTTTGTCAAAATGAGGGGCATGTGTTAAAAATTTCTTTCATTTACAGATATGGGTTTCCATGACAGATGGGATTGCACGACTAAAAAGGCCACTTCTCACAGGTGTGATGATCCTTATATAGGGCTAGATTACAAGTGGAGTGCTAATTTATTGCACACCTGCAAAAGGACACATTTTCCCATTTGCGGGAGCAAGATAAATAACCCGACATTACCAGTGGCTGTTTATTGCTACCGCAAGAACGCTCCAAAAATTAACCAGAGATCAGATGGCGAGTGTTAAAAAAAAAAAAACTACTTTGCAGTTTGTGGGAATTGTGTGTTCCCCGTAAATATATATGTATATGAATAAGCATACCCTATAATAAAAAAGGCCAAGTGTGTTTGTCCGAAGCTTTCATGTGCAGTTGAGACAGCACAAGGACAAACACACCTGGCCTTAGAGTCCCTACCTGATCTGTGGTGCGGGCAGAAGTGGGTGTGGCCGGGCATGAGCGGGGGCGTGGTCGGTGTGAAGGAGGCGTGGCCGGCGTGAGGGGGGAGAGAGAGGGGAGGAGAGAGAGAGAGGGAGGAGAGAGATAGAGGGGGGAGAGAGAGAGAAGGGGGAGAGAGAGAGCGGAGAGAGGGGGGAGAGAGAGAGAGGGGGAGAGAGGGGGGGGAGAGAGAGAGAGGGGGGGGAGAGAGAGAGAGAAGGGGAGAGAGAGAGCGAGAGAGAGGGGGGAGAGAGAGAGAAAGAGAGGGGGGAGAGAGAGAAAGAGAGGCGAGAGAGAGAGAGAGAGAGAGAGATGGGAGGGAGAGCAAAAGAGAGGGGAGAGAGAGCAAAAGAGAGGGGAGAGAGCAAAAGAGAGGGGGGGGAGAGAGCAATAGAGAGGGGGAGAGAGAGAGCAAATGAGAGGGATGGAGAGGGAGAGCAAAAGAGAGGGGAGAGAGCAAAAGAGAAGAGGGAGAGAGAGAGCAAAAGAGGGGGGAGAGAGCGCAAATGAGAGGGGGAGAGAGCGCAAAAGAGGGTGGAGAGCGCAAAAGAAAGGGGGGAGAGAGAGAGCAAAAGAGGGGGAGAGAGAGTGCAAAATAGAGGGAGGAGAGAGAGAGCACAAAAGAGAGGGGGAGAGAGAGAGCACAAAAGAGAGGGGGAGAGAGAGAGCGCAAAAGAGAGGGGGAGAGAGAGAGCACAAAAGAGAGGGGGAGAGAGAGAGCACAAAAGAGAGGGGGAGAGAGAGAGCACAAAAGAGAGGGGGAGAGAGCGCAAAAGAGAGGGGGAGAGAGCGCAAAAGACAGGGGGGAGAGAACGCAAACGAGAGGGGGAGAGAGCACAAAAGAGAGGGGGAGAGCGCAAAAGAAAGGTGGGAGAGAGAGAGCAAAAGAGAGGGGGAGAGAGAGCGCAAAAGAGAGGGAGGAGAGAGCACAAAAGAGAGGGGGAGAGAGAGAGAGCAAAAGAGAGGGGGAGAGAGAGAGCGCAAAAGAGAGGGGGAAAGAGAGAGCACAAAAGAGAGGGGGAGAGAGAGCGCAAAAGAGATGGGGAGAGAGAGAGAGCTCAAAAGAGAGGGGGAGAGAGAGCAAAAGAGAGGGGGAGAGAGGGAGAGCAAAAGAGAGGGGGAGAGAGAGAGAGCAAAAGAGAGGGGGAGGGGGAGAGCACAAGGGGTGGGACCGCTGTACTGCAAAAAATGGCCCGTGTGAACGGGCTTTAGGACTAGTACATATATATTTAACATTTGCTGCCATCGCTGCGCTACTTACCCCATCCCATTTGAGCCTATGAAAGCATGCTCTCGTTGCTGTCAACTTGTAAAATATATATACATTAGCGTGCGCTGGTATTACTCAGAGGAGTGAAAGCTATATTTAGCACTCCACTTGTAATCTGGCGCATAATTGGGCCCATAGTATTAGTTATATTATAGCTATCTTAGGTTTTATTTTTATTTCACAGGTAAGTTTTTTTTTAGTTTAAATAGGTATTATTTAGTTAATAATTGTAACTTTAATTTAGGTCTATTTTAATTATGTTAAAGTTAGGCGGTGTTAGGTTTAGGGTTAGGGTTACAGTTAGGGTTAGGTTTAGGGTTAGGTTTAGGGGTTAATATAGTTTAATTTAGGTTGTTGCGATGTGGGTGGCTGGTGATTTAGGGGTTAATAGGTTTATTTAGTGGTGGCGATGTTGGGGAGCTGGCGGAAGAGGGGTTAATATCTTTATTATAGTGTGGGTGATGTTGATGTGTGGGGTAATACTGGTTAATAACTTTATTATAGTGGCAGCAATATCGGAAGCAGCAGATTAGGGGTTAATAACATTATGTAGGTGTCGTCGATGTAGGGGGCAGCAGATTAAGGGTGTTTAGCTGTGGGGTTTATGTTAGGGTGTTAGGTTTAAACATAACTTTTTTTCCCCATAGACACGAATGGGGTTGAGTTACAGAGCTTTTCATTCCGCACTTCAGGTGTTAGTTTTTTTGCTAACACTCTCTCTCCATTGATGTCTACAGGGAAAGAGTGTACAAGCACGTCAAAGCATCGCTTGTATTTTGTGCGGTATAGAGCTCAACGCAACCATATCTCATGGACAAGCCAGCTTTTCAAAAACTCGCAATGGCAGCGCTATGGAGGGTGAAATAACGCAACTTTTGTTGCATTCATTTTGCACCATCTATAGCGCAAAACTTGTAATCTAGGTGATAGTAAATTATACCAAAGATGAGTAAGTATATAAAACAAATGCCAATTTAAAATTAGATGTAGATTGTAGAGTCGTTTATGTTGTAAACTGCAATAAAGTCCTAGAAGATTCTGTAAGAGAACATTCATTTGGCTATGTAAAATATTTATATTGTTATTGTAGTCCACCTTGTTCTTGCATCATAGTTTCCTTTTAATACAATGAAGACAGACATTGACACAATATATGTTGATGTTTGATACATTCGGATTATTCTGTGTTATAGATGTAATAATATTCATTTCTTGTAGGGCACTGAACACTAATCCAGCTTTCCGAGCTGTCAAGCACTACTTCACAAGCCAATTACTCACAACACAATCAGGCTTGATTTCCACGTTGTCTATTTGCTGTTTTCTCGCTTAGACTTGTTGGTGTTGGTGTTTGTTCTGGTCCGGTGCCCTGCCAGATGGAGATACAAATCTTTCCTTACAAAACAAGGTTTGTAAGCGCTGAATTCACTAAATCTCCTCAGTGACTGGATACAGATGTGTTACAGGCACTTACTATATTGTTGGAGTTATTTTCTTGAAATTATTAAAATGATTTTTCATGTCTTACTTTCAAAATACACATAGAATTGCAAATATATATTCTAAAATGTATAATGTATATCTGGTTCCTAACTTATACCTGCATATATTTGTTCCAGCTTAACAAGATAAGATTTCTTTCTGCTAAGGTTACAGCATTTGTACATTCTGACAGCTGCAGAAACGAAAGCAGTTTTATTGTAGCTTTAATTTTTTTCAAATCAGTTTGGTAGAACCAGAGACATGAATCTTCAAAATCAGATAAAAGCAACAGCACTTTCCCCTGTATACTAACTGAAAAATAAGAATGTTCATGGACATACAGAAGACGATCATATATATACAGTATGTATATGTGTATATATACAGTATATACAGTACATATATATATTCTTGACAATAAAATATATATCCCTGTCTATGATTATGGCAGGTAGTTGAAACGCGTAAGACTGCTAGTACATGGTTCTCCTGTATTAATTGATCCTTACCTATATGTTGTTTTAAACTAAGTGGATCTAATGATAAAAGTACCGGTTTGTGAGCGGATCGCTTTACATGTCGTTTTTGTTACCAATAAAATATATACCAAGCATTTTAAACCATAAAAATATAAAAGATAAAGCCACAAAATAACTGACTGCCTTTATTTATTGTTTGGAAGCGCAAAGTCCTCTTTCCTGTTGTTTACATTTCCTACTTACTCTTCATATAATACTATATATATCAAGCAGTATGTGTTTAAATCACAATATATAAGATAAAGCCACAAACTAATATTATATTATAATAACTTTTTTAGTTAAAGGGACAGTACAATCAAAATAAATAACTTTCCAATTCTTACTTATAATAATTTGTTTTGGTGCCTTAGGACCCTTTTTGAAGAGCATACCTAGATAAACAAAGTAGCAGCAATGCACTGGTGGGAGTAATATGTTAATTGGTTGCTGCACATATATTGCATCTTGTAATTGGCTAACCAGATGAGCTCAGCTAGCTCCTTGAAGTGCATTTCTTTGTTCAGGAAGAACCCAAAACAAAATATATTTTTGAAAAATATTGATGTTTACTAATGTTCTTCTTTACTAGCAAAGCCATAAATCAAACTTCACATGAATTGAAGAGGGAGAACCCTTTGTTTATATGGAGAGCACGCTAAGCTAAGAGCTATGGCCGTGGTAACAGGAGGCTTAGCGCAGTTGACTCCCAGGACCTTCACTAAAGTTAGTGTCCTGGGAGCCAAGCAGATTAACCCTGCTGTTAGCGCAGATGGGGCTCTGGCAAGAAGAGGGTAGGGTTAGCGCTCTCTCCAGTGCACAAAAGGTTGCTATAGGTGAACTTTTCCCCTATAGCATTGAACATTTACATTCATTTTAATGAAAATGAATGTAAATGTTTAACTAAAATTCAGTATTTATTTCATATTAAATTAAATGAATACTGAATAGTGCTGCCAACAAATCTTCGAGGAAAAATTTCCCTGAATATTAATTCTGAAAATTATCTTGGCTGGTCAAGTCTACTTTTGAGCAAGCTGATCCAATGGCCTCTATTTAACAAAGGTCTTGCGGACCTGATCCGACAGTGAGGATCAGGTCCACAAGACCTCGCTGAATGCGGAGAGCAATACGCAGGCTCGCCAGAAACACGGGGCATCAAGCTCCATTCGGAGCTTGATAGATAGGCCCCAATGACACTGAAATACAGTTTGCAGTGTGCACAAAAATGTTAGCCTGTGTAATTTTTGGCCAAGTGACTAAAATGTGTTAGCACTGACAGGTACTAAACAGCAAACATGAAAGTGTCACATGTGTGATGATGGTCTAGTATGTTTTTCTCTATTTAAATGTGGTAGGAATAAAAACACACACTCTAATACACACACTTTAATACATTCACACACACACACTCTCTCATTTTCTCTCACACATACAGAAACTCTCTCTCACAATCTCACATATACACACACTCTGCACACACACACACAATCAAGCACAATCTCACTCTAAGGGGCCGATTTACTAAAGTGCAGACGGACATGATACGATGAAGCAAACATTTCCACCGCACATCGATAAATGCCGACATTTATCATTGCACATTCAGTTCTTGTGAACTGCTTGTGCAATGCCGCCCCCTGCAGATTTGTGGCCAATCGGCCACTAGCAGGGGGTGTCAGTCAGCCCAATCGTATAGGATCGGGCGGATTGAAGAACGCAGCTTCAAAGGCAGCGGACAAGTTATGGAGCAGTGGTCTTAAGACCGCTGCTTCATAACTACTGTTTCCAGCGAGCCTGAAGGCTTACGCAGAAACAGGGGCATTAAGCTCCATTTGGACTCTCACATACCCACTAAGCTTTTTGTATGCGTCTCATACACACACACACAAGCACTCACACACACACTTGTACACACACCCACTCTCTCACACTCTCACTAAACTTTAAGATGTGTCGCATACACACGCACACTATCTTACATGCTCATACGTACACACATATACTCTCATACACACTCACTATGTCACATACTCTCATACACACACACACACACACACACACACACACACACACACACACACACACACACACACTGTGAGGAGATTAGGGGTTGTGGAACTCAGAATGTAGATACACTGAACAACAAAAATCTATTGAAATATTTACTGAATTATAAGTAAAAGAAAGTTAGTAGTTTAAATTAAGGATCACAGAAACAACAAGTTTAAACATAGGCCGAAGGCAGAACACTGAAGTCTACAGGATTTCAAGTTTCAGAATACTTTAGTTGGCTGCAGTAAAAAAGTCCAGTGGATACTGATACTAGATTTGTACAATACACCCAATGGGGTCGATTTATGAAGCAGCGAATGCTGCTTCCGACCCAATCTGCTTCAATCCACCTGAAGCGGAAGTCAAGAAGCAGCAGTCGTAAGATCGCTGCTCCTTAACTCGTCCACCTGCTCTGAGGCGACAGAAAGCAATTAGCCTAATCGGATACGATTGGATTGATTGACATCCACTGCTAGCAGTCGATTGGCCGCGAATGTGCAGGGTGGTGGCATTGCACAGGAATTTCGTGAGAAATGCTTGTGCAATGAAAAATGCCGACCGTGTATGGTGTCGGCATTTATCGATATGCGGCAGACTTGATCCGCTACAGCGGAGGAAGTATGCTAGCACTATAATAAATTGGCCCAATGGATATATATGGTGAGACTGCCACAGGATACCAGATAGCTACAGCAGGCACAGCTAGTTTGAGGAAAGCTGTCACTGGTACAGTAGACACAGGATACTCAGCAGGCACAGGATACCCAGCGGGTACTGTTAATGAAACTGTCAAACTCTCACGGGATAACAGGTAGGTACAGCTTCAGGAACAAGATGAGCATAGGCAGGTACAAAGTAAGTATTCTTGGTCTCTGGAACAAGGTGAGCATACACAGGTATCAGGTAAGTAATAAGTATGCTTGGCTTTCTGGAACCAGGAGAGCATAACAACCAATAAAATAGCAGGGTCAGTATCTTTTGAAAAAGTTGTGTAGCCCTTTATTCTTTGAAAAGTATAACAACAAATGTGATCAGCAGGCAGTCATTGTGTGATCTGACGTGTTTTACGCATGCGCCCATGCACTTCCTCAGAGAGCATTTGCAGGTACAAGTTAGGTATGCTTGGTTTCTAGAACAAGGTGAGCATATACAAGTATCAGGTAAGTATGCTTGGCATTCTGAAACCAGGAGTGAATATGCAGGTACAATATAGGTATGCTTGGTCTCTGGAACAAGGTGAGCATACACAGGTATCAAGTAGGTATGCTTGGCTTACATTAACAAGGAAAGCTTATGCAGGTACAAGGTAGGTAAGCAGGCTTCAGGAACAAGGTTATCTTAAAATGACAGCCCAGAGAGATGGGCTGACTGACCTTTTATAGGAACTTCCACTCCAATAGTCTCCAGGTGGAAATTTCAGTAATTAGGACAGGGCCCCTTTAAATATAGGCAGCGCACGGCCATGCATCTGGAGAGCTGCAGCAGCAGCTCTAGAAGTTGAGTCTCGACATCCCTCCACTTGGGACGGTGAGACTGAAAACATTCAGTCTGACACACAACCCACATGCAGCATTCTGGATTGACAACATGGGTTCTACATGATGGCATGCATATAGTATGGTATATTGTCATATAGAGTATATATATATATATATATATATATATATATATATATATATATATATATATATATATATATATATATATATATATATATATATATATATATTAGAGTATTTTAGAGATTTTTAGTACTGACTCATCAAGTCTTTTGATAAACAAACAGCTGAAAACAGTATTAGACAAAGCTGATGAAAACCGAAAAAGTGCATGATGAAATCGATTAATTCATTCTTTTATGTTGATTGGTGCAAAAAAGGTGCAGGAATGGGGGGAAGGAGTTATATTGCTTGGTTAATAAACTAATTTGTTTACAATGATTTACAGGGGGTTTGACCATTCATTTATCCATCGTCCCCTATCCAATGCTGCCATAGTATTACTAATGACTGATATTCGGGACAGTCAGTAATGCACTAAGGGGCCGATTTATCAACCTCCGTATGGAGCTTGATGCCCCTGTTTCCACGCGAGCCTTCAGGCTTGCCTGAAACAGAAGTTATGAAGCAGCGGTCTAAAGACCGCTGCTCCATAACTTGTTAGACTGCTCTGAGGCTGCTGACAGAAATCAACCCGATTTTTATTTCACATCTAAGTTTGTATTTATTTTAACTAAGTAGACTAGTTAGTAAATAGTTATTAACTATTTACTAACTACCTAGCTAAAATAAATACAAATTTACCTGTAAAATAAAACCTAACCTGAGTTACACTAACACCTAACCTTACACTACAATTAAATAAATTAAATTTATTAAATACAATTAACTAAATTACAAAAAAAACACTAAATTACACAAAATAAAAAAGAAATGATCAAATATTTAAACTAATTACACCTAATCTAATAGCTCTATCAAAATAAAAAAGCCCCCCCCAAAAAATAAAAAAAAAACCAGCTTAAACTAAACTGCCAATAGCCCTTAAAAGGGCCTTTTGCAGGGCATTGCCCCAAAGAAATCAGCTCTTTTACCTGTAAAAAAAAATACAAACACTCCCCAACAGTAAAACCCCCCAAATAAAATCCTAACTAAAAAACTAAAATCCTCATTGCCCTGAAAAGGCCATTTGTATGGGCATTGCCCTTAAGAGGGCATTAAGCTATTTTTCCACCCAAACCCTAAGCTAAAAATAAAACCCACCCAATAAACCCTTAAAAAAACCTAACACTAATAACCCCCGAAGATCCACTTACAGTTTTTGAAGACACAACATCCATCCTCAACGAAGCGGGGAGAAGTCTTCATCCAAGCGGCAAGAAGTGGTCCTCCAGACGGGCAGAAGTCTTCATCCAGACGGCATCTTCTATCTTCATCCATCTGGCACGGAGCAGCTCCATCTTCAAGACTGATTGGAACAGCCAATAGAATGCGAGCTCAATCCTATTGGCTGATTGGATCAGCCAATAGGATTGAAGCTCAATACTATTGGCTGATTTAATCAGCCAATAGGATTTTTTCACCTTTAATTCCGATTGGCTGATAGAATTCTATCAGCCAATCAGAATTCAAGGGACGCCATCTTGGATGACGTCACTTAAAGGAACCTTCATTCAAGAAGAGCCGTGGAAAGAAGAGGATGCTCCACGCCGGATGTCTTGAAGATGGAGCCGCTCTGTGCCGGATGGATGAAGATAGAAGATGCCGTCTGGATGAAGACTTCTGCCCGTCTGGAAGACCACTTCTTGCCGCTTGGATGAAGACTTCTCCCGGCTTCGTTGAGGACTTCTTGCCGCTTGGATGAAGACTTCTCCCGGCGTCGTTGAAGATGGATGTCGGGTCTTCAAAAACTGTAAGTGGATCTTCGGTGGTTAGTGTTATGTTTTTTTAAGGGTTTATTAGGTGGGTTTTATTTTTAGCTTAGGGTTTGGGCGGAAAAAGAGCTAAATGCCCTTTTAAGGGCAATGCCCATACAAATGCCCTTTTCAGGGCAATGGGGACCATAGGTTTTTTTAGTTAGGATTTTATTTGGGGGGTTTTGTTGTGTGGGTGGTGGGTTTTACTGTTGGGTGGTGTTTGTATTTTTTTTTTTACAGGTAGAGCTGATTTCTTTGGAGCAATGCCCCGCAAAAGGCCCTTTTACGGGCTATTGGCAGTTTAGTTTAGGCTAGGGTTTTTTTTATTTTTGGGGGGCTTTTTTATTTTGATAGGGCTATTAGATTAGGTGTAATTAGTTTAAATATTTGATAATTTTTTATTTGATTTAATTTTGTGTAATTTAGGGTGTTTTTTTTGTAATTTAGTTAATTGTATTTAATAGAAGTAATTTATTTAATTGTAGTGTAATGTTAGGTGTTAGTGTAACTCAGGTAAGGTTTTATTTTACATTTACTAACTAGACTACCTAGTTAAAATAAATACAAACTTAGCTGTGAAATAAAAATAAAACTTAAGATAGATACAATGTAACTATTAGTTATATTGTAGCTAGCTTAGGGTTTATTTTACAGGTATTTAGTTTTAAATAGGAATTATTTAGTTAATGATAGTAATTTTATTTTGATTTATTTTAATTATATTAAAGTTAGTGGGTGTTAGGGTTAAGGTAAGGGTTAGACTTAGGGTTAGGGGTTAATAACTTTAGTATAGTGGCAGCGACATTGGGGGAGGAAGATAACGGGTTTATAAGTGTAGGTAGGTGGCGGCGATGTTAGGGGTGGCAGATTAGGGGTTAATAAATATAATGTAGGTGTTGGCGATGTCGGGGGCGGCAGATTAGGGGTTAATAAACATAATGTAGGTGTCAGCGATGTCGGGGGTGGCAGATTAGGGGTGTTTAGACTCGGGATTTATGTTAGGGTGTTAGATGTAAACATAAATTTAGTTTCCCCATAGGAATCAATGGGGCTGCGTTACAGAGCTTTACACTCCTTTATTGCAGGTGTTAGGCTTTTTTTCAGCCGGCTCTCCCCATTGATGTCTATGGGGAAATTGTGCACAAGCACGTAAAACCAGCTCACCGCAGCTCACCACAGCACTGGTATTGGAGTGCGGTATGGAGCTCAATTTTGCTTTACGCTGCAATATTGCCTGCTGACGCCGGATTTTTGCAAACCTGTAATACCAGCGCTGTAGGTAAGTGAGCGGTGACAATAACTTGCAAGTTAGTACTGAGCAGCTCTTACCGCAAAACTCGTAATCTAGCCGTAATCTCACTTACCTGTGAAATAAAACCTAAGCTAGCTACAATATATCTAATAGTTATATTGTAGCTAGCTTAGGTTTTATTTTTATTTCACAGGTAAGTTTGTATTTATTTTACCTAGGTAGACTAGTTAGTAAACAGTTATTAACTAAGTTAAAATAAATACAAACTTACCTGTCAAATAAAAAGCTGCCTTACACTAAAACTTGACTTTACAAAAAATAATAAACACTGAAATTACAAAAAAATTTAAAATCTACCATTACAAAAAATAGCAAACGAAATTATACAAAACAATAAAAATTATTCCTATTCTAATACCCTTTTAAAAAAAGGGGCCTTTTGTAGGGCATTGCCCTAAAAGTTAACAGCTCTTTTGCTACAAAACAAACACCCCCTAACAGTATACAAACCCTACCCCCCAAACCCACAAAATAAAAATAAAGTAAAACCTAATCTACCCATTGCCCTGAAAAGGGCATTTGTATGGACATTGCCCTTAAAAGGGCATTTAGCTCTTTTGCTGCCCAAGCCCTAATCTAAAAATAAAAACCCACCCTAAAATGAAAAAAATACATTACACAAAATAACAAACAAATTATCAAAAACAATAAAAATTATTACTATTCTAATACCCATTTAAAAAAAACACCCCTCATCCAGGTGGCGAGAAGTCTTCATCCAGGCGGCCTCTTCTATCTTCATCCAGGCGACATCTTCTATCTTTATCCTGGTGGCGTGGAGCGGGTCCATTCTGAAGACATCCAGCACGGAGCATCCTCTTCATACGGTCACCGCCGTACACTGAATCTTCAATACAAGCAAGCTGTTTCAAAATGGCGACCCTTGCTAAAATCCTATTGGCTGTTCAAATCAGCCAATAGGATTTAAGCAGCTCTCATTCTATTGTAGTAGTACTTCTAAATAAAAATGCTTTGATCTACTATTAAATAATAGCATGACCTGAGGACTTATCACTGTGACCCATATCTCCCAATATTTACGGGAGGCTAGGACAGGGAGTTTAGGAAACTTGTAGGCAGGGGCTCACTGATGTCTTGTGGGCAGGGCTGTGATGGAAGTGTCAGGGTCACAACAGGGTGGTGGGCATTGCTAATTTATTAGGTGGTCTGGTTTGGGCATGTCATGGTTGTGTCTTTGGCAGTGATTGGGCAGTCCTAGAAAACCAGGGCATTTTCCATGGCTTTGAAGATGCAGGCAGAAAGTAGGGTCCCAAACAAAAGCTATGACCAGCTATTAGGAAGCTTGTGACCAACTTTGCTATATAACTAGTATCTCAGTTATTTAGACACCAGTTTTATAGCCTATAAAAATGAACGGTGACCACCTACAAACCTAATAAAGACCACCCTACCACAAATAAAGCTAATTGCTTACTGCACCTAAACATAACAATGGCCATCCAACACTTTCCAATTCAAGTTTCTCATATTTGTACGCACAAAGATCACAAACAAAAAATCCTCTGTATTTAAATCCTGCTCCTATGTCATCACCTCCCTCCCTCACCAGTAAACCTCACTACAACCTAAGGCCCACTATTTTATAAAAAAAAAATGTAAAAGTCACTTATTAAAAACATTTACTTTAAAAATAAAGCTTTCCATAGCTATTACAGTATTTTATGGTATTCAGGTGCTACAAGTAGCTGGGCTACAACATTATTGTACAATTGCCCCTATTAAAAGGAAATCCTATATAATGTAGGCCAAAGTATGAAGTATGTGTATATATATATATATATATATATATATATATATATATATATATATATATATATATATATATATATATATATATATATATATATATATATATGTGTGTGTGTGTGTTATACTAAGACAAGATAAAAGATTATCAGAATTCACAATGTAATTCTGAAGATAGAGAGGGACTTCAGCACTCTTAGGTATCCTATAAATAAAGATAGAATGGAACACTCCCTAGAAAAGACCACTACAGGCACAGGTCAGCACAAAATAAAGAGTTTTAATAAAAAAAGACACAAATATAAATATAAAAACTGCCTCCATGGGTGTGCTACACACCAAAAAACTAAACCGCAGCGATTAAAGAAAAGTCAAGCTTGCAAGTAATGTGAAAAGCCAATATTATCTACGAGGAAAGAAACACTGTCCCAAACATAGTAGACACAAACAGGTATTTTCATACAATTTTAACATCCAAACAAGCAGTGAATCAACGTGCTCACAAATGCCGTATTACATCAAAGAATGGATGGAAGAATATGACTTAATTTCAACATCATATTGGCAGCAGTTAGTTATTTGTGAGGCTTAAGTACACAACCTGTCAGGGAAAGACTGAAAGCACTTACGGCACCTTCTCTGCTCCGGGCCACTGATTAATGGTAACTCTGGTCAGAGTGCAGCTTAGTACTGCTATGCAGCAGGTGATCAAGGTAAGAATGCCCTCTATGCCAGGATATAGAGCTCTCCAGAGAAATGCCCACAAATGCAAATTCAATACTGACCCATCGTGAGTTCCACAAATAGCAAACAGGTAGTGTGTAGACTTCTGTATAATATGTGTATGTACAAATGTAACAAGTTAATTTTCAATCAGAGGATGGAATGAATATGACTGGAACACCACTAAGTCTGGGGGCTCCTATGCTGGACATAAAAGGGGTTAAATCTTGAGATTAGGAGTAGAGAGGGGGGAAGCTGAAATAGGAGATAGGAGGATAGGGAGAGGAAAGATAAGGAACAAAGGTATGGGCAGTTAGGGGAAAAGGGGGCGGCACTTAACAACAGGTAGTATAAATCAGAGTAGCAGGAAGTGATGCACATTAATAATGTTGTTGCAGGAAGAAGTGTTGCAGATAGGAACCATGTCGACTAGAAATCGCAGGATACCTAAGAAATTTCTCAACGGTGACAATACTGTCTGGCGGACCAGAGCAGTACAGGTGCAGAGGAAACTAAGGAGGCTGGAGAAAGAGAAGAAGGAGGAGGAGAAGATGAGGGCGACAGAAGGCCGAGGAGCAGTACCTTTGGCTGGGCATTTGGAGCAGGTGATGCCAGCGTGTGGTGACAGGATCATGAAGGTGAGTGCTGGGGCAGGGCCACGGGAGAAGAACCAGGTAGAAGGCGAGGTAAGCCCCCAATATGATTCCAGTAGCGACCCACCGCTATTCTATGACTCAGACGTGGGCTCAAACATTCCGGTAGTATTCCAGTCAGGTGGGTCCCCGCATAGCATCCCCCTAGGGCAGAGCAACATTAGCGTCCGTTTCTCCGGCGCTGGGCGTAGGTCGTGATAGGGCAGGTCAGCGTAGCAGGGTAAATCCCTTGAGAGTTAGGCGGCCATCTTGGAGTCCCAGGCACGATTGCAGGGCGGGGCCCCATGGGCGGGCGCGGCGGCCATCTTTAAGTCCCCAGGGGAGAGGAGACAGAGTGCAGCAATCCCCAGATTCACAAGGAGGTGGGGAGGGGGCCCAGATATGCGCAGCAGGGGCATAGCAGGGAAGGCGAGCAATGGAGGGGCCAATCTCCGGGAAGGGGCGCGGAAAGGGGGGTACATATGGAAAGGCCCAGGGGTTCCAACAACAGGGGCAATGAAGGGAACATTAGGAGGTATGAGAAAGAGAATGAGGAGGGCAGGTGCGGAGGTCCTGGTGGGCCGAGCACTACGGGCAGCGGGCGCAATAATAATAATAATAAAAATAAGGAAGCAGAAAAAACAGGAAGAATGAGATATGAGCAGCCAGAAGGTGGGAGGGTCCAAGAGATTAGAAGTGGTAGCAGGTCCGGCAGCAAAGAGGGAGGGGAACACAGGTGGGTGGAAGTATATAGCAAGGAGCAGAGCGACCAGAGGCCACAGAAAATATATAGAACGGAAGAGGTGAGAGGAGGCAGGTATAGAACTATAAGGGATGAAGAGGGTAATACCTATATTATGGTAGAGGAGGGAATGGGAGACCAGAATAACAGGGACAAGGAAAGGGAAAATGAGAGTGGCAGGCAGGGAAGGGGTGGGCCAAGGGGGGAAGCAGGAGGAAGCAAAAAATTCAGCAATACTACAGGGAGTGCAGAATTATTAGGCAAGTTGTATTTTTGAGGATTAATTGTATTATTGAACAACAACCATGTTCTCAATGAACCCAAAAAACTCATTAATATCAAAGCTGAATAGTTTTGGAAGTAGTTTTTAGTTTGTTTTTAGTTATAGCTATTTTAGGGGGATATCTGGGTGTGCAGGTGACTATTACTGTGCATAATTATTAGGCAACTTAACAAAAAACAAATATATACCCATTTCAATTATTTATTTTTACCAGTGAAACCAATATAACATATCAACATTCACAAATATACATTTCTGACATTCAAAAACAAAACAAAAACAAATCAGTGACCAATATAGCCACCTTTCTTTGCAAGGACACTCAAAAGCCTGCCATCCATGGATTCTGTCAGTGTTTTGATCTGTTCACCATCAACATTGCGTGCAGCAGCAACCACAGCCTCCCAGACACTGTTCAGAGAGGTGTACTGTTTTCCCTCCTTGTAAATCTCACATTTGATGATGGACCACAGGTTCTCAATGGGGTTCAGATCAGGTGAACAAGGAGGCCATGTCATTAGATTTTCTTCTTTTATACCCTTTCTTGCCAGCCACGCTGTGGAGTACTTGGACCCGTGTGATGGAGCATTGTCCTGCATGAAAATCATGTTTTTCTTGAAGGATGCAGACTTCTTCCTGTACCACTGCTTGAAGAAGGTGTCTTCCAGAAACTGGCAGTAGGACTGGGAGTTGAGCTTGACTCCATCCTCAACCGGAAAAGGCCCCACAAGCTCATCTTTGATGATACCAGCCCAAACCAGTACTCCACCTCCACCTTGCTGGCGTCTGAGTCGGACTGGAGCTCTCTGCCCTTTACCAGTCCAGCCACGGGCCCATCCATCTGGCCCATCAAGACTCACTCTCATTTCATCAGTCCATAAAACCTTAGAAAAATCAGTCTTGAGATATTTCTTGGCCCAGTCTTGACGTTTCAGCTTGTGTGTCTTGTTCAGTGGTGGTCGTCTTTCAGCCTTTCTTACCTTGGCCATGTCTCTGAGTATTGTGCTTTTGGGCACTCCAGTGATGTTGCAGCTCTGAAATATGGCCAAACTGGTGGCAAGCTTGATTTTTCTCAGTTCATGGGCAGTTATTTTGCGCCTTGGTTTTTCCACACGCTTCTTGCGACCCTGTTGACTATTTTGAATGAAACGCTTGATTGTTCGATCATCACGCTTCAGAAGCTTTGCAATTTTAAGAGTGCTGCATCCCTCTGCAAGATATCTCACTATTTTTGACTTTTCTGAGCCTGTCAAGTCCTTCTTTTGACCCATTTTGCCAAAGGAAAGGAAGTTGCCTAATAATTATGCACACCTGATATAGGGTGTTGATGTCATTAGACCACACCCCTTCTCATTACAGAGATGCACATCACCTAATATGCTTAATTGGTAGTAGGCTTTCGAGCCTATACAGCTTGGAGTAAGACAACATGCATAAAGAGGATGATGTGGTCAAAATACTCATTTGCCTAATAATTCTGCACTCCCTGTAATACTAGATTGAATGCATTTCAGAAGGAGACGGAGAGCAGCACAACAAGGTGCTCAGCGAGCAGAAGTGAAAGGGACGGAGGTCCCATGGGTAGAAATGGCGGAGGAGAGTGGAATACAGGAGGAGGAGGGGACAAGGAGGTCGAACAGAGCATGCAAAAGAAACAAGGTAAGAAAATAATGTATTGCCGGGATGTGGGATCTGATAGTTCATCAGAATGGGACTCGGATGATGAAAGAGTCCAGGGTGAGGGCAATAGGAGAATTTTAAAGTTTGTGAAGAAAATATATGCAAAACAGGGTAAAAAGGGGGAGACTGAGATCAGGTCAGGTGGAGGGGATAGCGAAGGGGAATTTGACACAGATGATGAGGTCACGGGGACAAAGCTAATGCCACTGACCACTCACCTGAAAGCAAAAATTGTAGTGAAAGCACAAAAAGGAAAATATGTAGATGTGTTTGAAATCACGAAGGAAGCAGTGGCTTTAAAAGCCAGAAGCGAAGAGGGAAAGGGGAAAAAATTGAAGCAGTCTTTTCCGGAGTGGGTAAAGGGATGGTAATATACGCAGAATGTTTTCTAACTAACAACCCTGGGAAGGTGGAAAGGATGTTGAGATATATACATTTGATAGTGGAATGTTACACAACATATGGAGGTTTTGGGTGGAAGGATTAT